>NW_027272510.1:0-217617 GCF_040938485.1 Diadema antillarum
CATGATAATCCCAGTTATGTCAATTTTATGACAAATTATTCCATCAAAGTTTTTTTAATTTTTGTTCCTTGAGTAATTCTACTTGCACATGCAAGAAATTTTTCATTTGAAGAGATATATTTAGTATTTTAAGCTTATTTTCAATTCAAAATGGCCGCCACTCCTATACTCATGTACTATATGAATGGCCACAAATATGCATAGAAATAAAAGACGAATTTTCAGTCACATACCTACGCTTTTATCAAGTTTTGCATGTGCAATGCAAATCTCATGAGTGCCACTAGCAAAGCAAGCAAACAAACAAGCAAACAAACAGAAAGTTTATTGTTTTTAGGCTTATTATATTCTTCTTAATACAAAACTTCAAAATGGATGCCACTCATATACCCCTGCACAATATGAACGGCAGAGCGTGTGAAATAAATAAAGTTTCTTTTTTTTCTGTCATTCAGGTACACTGTTTACCAATTTGTGTGCTGATTAAAAATCAGAAGGTTGTTACTAACAAAGGCTGTTTTATTTTTTGATGTAAACATCCAAATTTGCTACCTCAATCTGAATTTTTCCGTAGGTATTTGGAAAAATCCACCAAAACTTGAATTGACGCCAACATCAAGATCGTTTATCAAGAATTATAACAATGAACATTTGATACTTACTTGCCTTGAGATGTTCAACATCAAAATATTCATTCTGATTTACTGAATTAAAAGGCTGAATCCTAGATGATGACACAAATGAAATTTCCAATTAATAGCTGTCCTGTTCTACATTATCTAAAAGCGATATTATACAAACTTTTCTGTCCCCTCATCCGAGAAAGAACATGAGGCAGGGGAAAGTGGAAAAAGGGACCACCTCACTTCCTGTTGTCAAATCTCTGAAATGAAAACAATGCCCCAAAGTTTTTAATGTTAACCCAGATGAATTATATATGGTAGATGAATTTTACCACCGTTTTTTTTTTTTCGGAGTGAATGTGTTTGAGTATAGGCCTATGATTTCGAGGGAGACTCTGAGATCTGTACAGTGCTGCCTCATTCTGAAAGCAGTGTTATAACAACTTCACACTGCTTGTCTTTAATCTTCAGCATTTGCAGATTCAGGATTGCTCTCGGTAACCAGACCAGCTGTGTTAGGACTCTGAATGATGGCCTCCTTAATGGTGGCTGTAAACTAACTCCACTAGAGGTCTTTTTAACATAATATTTGGTGACATTACATTCACTTCACGTAGGAAGTTTGCAGATGATCTTGCCTTTACGTCTCATAGAAAGTCCTTGGATGACATGAGCCGAGTACTGACCCATCTCAAGACAATAGTGGAGTACTTCATCTTCTAGATACTTTGCCCCAACCTTTATTATCATCAGACCCATGCCTTCCATCTTAGTAACTATCTTGACAATGCTATGTTCAAGGTAGCCCTCTGTGGCAAGCCTTCCAAGCATTGGCTAAGGAAGTCCACCCTCCTCCACTGGCACTCGATCACTCTCCCTCACACTGGAAGGAAAGGATGGCAAGTGTCACCAGTGCCGTCAACGCATACCCTGACCTTCCAAACACGATGGCATGGGGGGCATTTCATGAAGCGTTTTGTCTGACAAATTTGCTCTCAGCCAATCAGATGCAAGGATTTAATAGCTTATAACAGTTTGTCAAAAAGAAAAGATCTGCCAAAACACTTCATGAAATGCCCCCTTGAACAACCTGCCATCAATGCGCCTGAAATCCCACAAGCCTAGATTTCCCTACTGTAACTTTAAAGCTTTGACCCCAAAACAGGTTGGGGCATATGCTGGTCTGATGTCATCTCTGATACCACCCAAGTTACCTACAACACTGTCTCTGGCCTGGCAACAAACCCACAGGGCTTCAACGGGTGGTGATCAAGCAAGTCTTCATGTCTTAATCCTGTTTCTGTGGCAAATAATCGCCCTCTGACCCCCGAGGAAGTGCTGAACATCACCAGATGTGGTTGCAATTAAAACAATTGCAGGACTGATAGGCATCTTTAGCCTGAGAATTCTGCAAATTTGGGGCTGATGTCGCCTGCTGCTAAACATACAATTAAAGGGTTCTTTAAAGACAATAAAAATGACAGTTTTGGTTTTAAGACAAGACTGAATGAGATCATGATGTCAAAGTGTATATTATCAACACCTTGGAACTGTGAGAGAACTGAATGAGGCACCTCACATTGCTTCTTGGTTGATGTTTAATGAACAGTTTGTACGGTATTGCATTAGCAGGGGCGGATCCAGGGAGGACCGCAACCGGCGCACGCCCCCCCTTTATTTTTTGTTGAAACACAAGAAATAAAAAGAGAAAATGGGGGAGGGGAGCGTGCGCCCTCCCCCTTTAATTTTGTAAACGTGCCCCCTCTTTACGGAATTCCTGGATCCGTCCCTGCATTAGGACAGTTTCATTTATGCCTTCAACAGTTTTTGTTGTTGTTTTAATTCAAGAAGAAAATCAGGTTTGCTCGATAATATCAAGGCGGCACTTCTAAATTAAATCATATCAAAGTAATGGAGGTTATGATCCATTTCGAACTCGCCTCAGGACTCCTCCCTCCTCCCCCCCCCCCCCCCCCCCCCCTCAACTCCTTGCTGGAAAAAAAAAATCTACTATGTAAAGGGTTTTTAGTTGTGTCATTAATGTCCGATGTGTTTTTGTCTGCAACCATGTATCTCTGCACTTACTGTATAGGATTTTTCTGTACTTTGTTAGTATATGGTTTTAGGGGAATGCATAATACAAGCTTTGCTTTATACCTTCCCCTCCATTTTCAACATTATTTGATAAATACCATGCATCTAGGCTCCTTAATATATTGTGTTAGTATTACATCTTTATATTCAACCGGCATGTAAAATATGGTGGTATATTGATTCCTTGCGAGACGTTTAGTGAACTCAGTATATTGTTGAAACTTTTTTGAGACAAAATGAAATATATAAGAAATTGTGTTAAACATCGTAAGGTTCATGAATATTAAATGCTCATGATGGAGAGGCCCCCTATATACTGTAAGTGACACCCAACATATTGCACGTGCAACACTTTATGATAGCGTAGGTACGGAAAATACAGTAAATTTGTTCTATATTTCCATGCATATGTTTTGCCATTCATACAGTACATAAGCATAAGAATGGCGGCCATTTTGAATAAAAAAATGAGCTTTAAATGCTTAGTGAACCTATATGAAATGAAAATTCGCTTGCAAATGCAGATGGAGGAACTCTAGGAACAGAAATGTACAAAGTTTGGTGGAATCATTGGTCATATAATGCACATTACTGTGTTTATCACGGCCGAATTAGCATATCTGGCGGCCATTTTGGATTTTTGCATTTTGCCGAAAATGCTCAAGGTTACGCGAGTGGCATCAATCGGATTTGGAATCAGCACCCTCGAATTGACAAGAAACCATCAAAAAACATTGTATATGTCAAAAAACAAGGTTGGGTGCCTTCTAGCCTGGACTAGAGGTATGAATGAGCGTGTCATAAAAAGTAATAAATGGAACTTCTTGAATTAAGATGAAGTTATGACAACAGAAGCATTGTGTGTGTACATATATCCACATGCCCCATCCCACTCCCTCCCCCAAAAGAATGGAGTTATTGATATCTACACTAGAAACATACTCAGACAGTGCAGACCTTTGCCAAGCAGCTCATTTCCACCCATCCACACATGCTAAAAACTGCCAAATTTCCCATATAAAAGCCTTTTGCTCTTAAATGCCATCAACTTCCAGGTGTGTGGTAGTGCATTATACCTTGAGCACATGCCTTTACCTTTAGTGCGCATTGATGCAAACCTCAAATTCATGCAGCTTGAACTCCCAATTCCATTGATCTCATCTGCCATAAGATAAAAATCATCAAAATTTCATAAAGATTCCCGGATCACTACCAAAATTTATATTTATCATCTGTTTTTAAAATGTAATTGTGTTATTATCATCTTTTCATACAAGTTTCATCCAAATGTGTTCTCAACCTTTCAAGTTGTTTTGCATACAAACAATAATGCAGACAATACTATATATAAGTAACATAAAACCTCAAGTGGCAGAAATAATCACAACTGTATGCAACATCCTACAGTTCAACTGTGTTACCATGCATGTGGAGCAAGCTCATGTACAACAGTACAAGAAACTGTATACCTGTGATACAAAATTGTACATGCAGTGGGTGCATAGGCCATAGTGTGTTTAATTGCATGCATATATTTGTATGTTGTATACATTTTACTTGTTGCATGCAATTATACATTTCGAAGATCGGCAACACGTGTATCATCAGTCTGCAAACAATAAAAAGGCGGTGTTTTCCTGACCTTGGTAAGTGAACTGGGCTTTCCTATTGTAGGTACTATACGGTAGGCCCCTATGACAGTAAGTACATGTATTTCATCACTGGATGACAATTGGTGTCAGTAACAAAGCAAACAAAGAAAGGTCAAGAGTCTAGATCTTGGACTAGATCTAAGTCTCAAATATGCTATGATATGGCTAGATATCTAACGTTAGGACCTATATTTCCTATACATGCTATAGCTTGTAGAGTACCTAGTACTATTTGGCGAAACCAAATGAACTGGAACAGGGGATGGATTGTCAGCGAGATGTAGTGTATTATGAGTCATAACTGAAAAACCAATAAATAGAACATCAATGTTCTCAGCCTATATAGGTTTAAGTGTCAAAGGTGTGCATTGCTTTAAATTTGCATAGAACACTTAAACCCTGAATTTGTTAAAGCCACTGCACTTCCTATCATTCATAGCTAGAGTCAAAAAGGCAGAATTATACTACATTTCAATTTCTCTATCTAATAGACAACTTTGACTTTAGGATTAGAAATAGCCTTATTAATAGCTATATGTATCATAAGTGTTGAAGATGCAGATGTTCCAGTGAATGAATACTTGCAGAATTTGGTATGAAGATTAGGCAAATAATCTGAAACTCTCTTTAAATATAGCAAAAGAAATAACAAACTGTCCCTGTGTTGTAGCCTCTCCCAGGAGAGGCTGCAGTGCCAGTGTGGTGCATGTAGTAGTCTTTGTGCAGACTCATTGACAACCAACAAAGGTTTGTACCTGTAAACTATGAGAGCTGCACAAGGTATAGAAAACAAACAACTGAAGTGAAAACAAGCTTATGTGTACTTTCGCCTCATACATCAGTGTAAACAAACTCAGAGTTGAGCATAAATACTGTAGCAATGCACAATTATAGCTTTGGCTCTAACAGGGGTGTAAGTGAATGACCTTTGGTACAGATTCCTATATTTTTGCAGGTATTTAAAATATTATCTTACTACCAATGGATTTGATTTGCAATTTAAGCAATTTGAGGCTTCATTTGGTCACAGCTCTTCAATCTTAAGGCTCTCTGTCCATGTTTCTGGCATGGTAGACATGCTGCATGTACTGTAGCTTGTTAAGACATCGATATCACAATATTTGCAACTTTACTCAGGCTGTTTGTTATTTCTTTTGCTATATTTAAAGGGAGTTTCAGATTATATGCCTAATCTTCATACCCAATTCTGCAAGTATTCATTCACTGGAACATCTGCATCTTCAACACTTATGATACATATAGCTATTAATAAGGCTATTTCTAATCCTAAAATCAAAGTTGTCTATTAGATAGAGAAATTGAAATGTAGTATAATTCTGCCTTTTTGACTCTAGCTATGAATGATAGGAAGTGCAGTGACTTTAACAAATTCAGGGTTTAAGTGTTCTATGCAAATTTAAAGCAATGCACACCTTTGACACTTAAACCTATATAGGCTGAGAACATTGATGTTCTATTTATTGGTTTTTCAGTTATGACTCATAATACACTACATCTCGCTGATAATCCATCCCCTGTTCCAGTTCATTTGGTTTCGCCAAATAGTACTAGGTACTCTACAAGCTATAGCATGTATAGGAAATATAGGTCTAACGTTAGATATCTAGCCATATCATAGCATATTTGAGACTTAGATCTAGTCCAAGATCTAGACTCTTGACCTTTCTTTGTTTGCTTTGTTACTGACACCAATTGTCATCCAGTGATGAAATACATGTACTACTGTCATAGGGGCCTACCAGTATAGTACCTACAATAGGAAAGCCCAGTTCACTTAATACCAAGGTCAGGAAAACACCGCCTTTTTATTGTTTGCAGACTGATGATACACGTGTTGCCGATCTTCGAAATGTATAATTGCATGCAACAAGTAAAATGTATACAACATACAAATATATGCATGCAATTAAACACACTATGGCCTATGCACCCACTGCATGTACAATTTTGTATCACAGGTATACAGTTTCTTGTACTGTTGTACATGAGCTTGCTCCACATGCATGGTAACACAGTTGAACTGTAGGATGTTGCATACAGTTGTGATTATTTCTGCCACTTGAGGTTTTATGTTACTTATATATAGTATTGTCTGCATTATTGTTTGTATGCAAAACAACTTGAAAGGTTGAGAACACATTTGGATGAATCTTGTATGAAAAGATGATAATAACACAATTACATTTTGAAAACAGATGATAAATATAAATTTTGGTAGTGATGCGGGAATCTTTATGAAATTTTGATGATTTTTATCTTATGGCAGATGAGATCAATGGAATTGGGAGTTCAAGCTGCATGAATTTGAGGTTTGCATCCATGCGCACTAAAGGTAAAGGCATGTGCTCAAGGTATAATGCACTACCACACACCTGGAAGTTGATGGCATTTAAAAGCAAAAGGCTTTTATGTGGGAAATTTGGCAGTTTTTAGCATGTGTGAATGGGTGGAAATGAGCTGCTTGGCAAAGGTCTGCACTGTCTGAGTATGTTTCTAGTGTAGATATCAATAACTCCATTCTTTTGGGGGAGGGAGTGGGATGGGGCATGTGGATATATGTACACACACAATGCTTCTGTTGTCATAACTTCATCTTAATTCAAGAAGTTCCATTTATTACTTTTTATGACACGCTCATTCATACCTCTCCAAACCGTATAGGCCCTTCACACTAAAAAATGGGGGGGGGGGGTAGCAAAGGTAGGGGATATGTTTGATTACTCTTTGTAAGTGAGATATTTTGTCAGCTTTTATCTTTATTTTTTGCACACCCATAGTGGGGCCTACTTTCCCCCAGCCAAATTTGATCCATGGGTGCTGTTGGCTAAATTAAACCCACGAAGGGGCGCAATGGGCGGTGGTGGGGGGGGGGGGGTGGGGGTGAGGGGATCTGGCAACCCCTTTCCCAACCAGATATCGTGTCAGTTTTTATATTTTCATTATGTACACCCATAGTACTTTCATTGGACCAAGTTTGGTGCATGGGCTGCGTGGGGTAAATTACACCCGCCAGGGGGGGCCCAGGGGGGGACGGTCTGGCAACCCCTTTCCCGACCAGATATTTTGTCAGTTTTTATATTTTTATTATGTACACCCCTAGGCCATTCTTTTAGACCAGGTTTGGTCCATGGGCTCCATGGGGTAAATTACACCCGCCGGGGGCCATTTTTGGGGGGTCCCTGGGGGACGACCCCGCCCTCAGGTATCAGGCTGACGCCCCGTTTTGTAATGAGGGGGGTGGACCCAGTAACTTTGAGGGGTCAAACCTTTTGGGCTTGATGGGGTAAATTGACCAGCAGCCAGCTCCTGGTCTAGTCGACTAAGGATGAAGTGGGGAGGTACAGCAGAAAAGGGGCACTTTGTAAGTTGAATGGCCAAAGGGAGATATTCAATCCATGCAAGTGAGCAAAGAGAGTGAGTTTTTTTGTGAAAAATTAATTTTTGCAGAAATTGCAAGAGGGTGAAGAAAGTGAGCCAACACTTCAAAAAAAAAAAGAAGAAAAAGAAAAAGAAATGAGAGGGAACAAAGCAAACCGGCCAATAAATTGTTTGCCTTTTTTTTTTTCTCTTGACTCTTTGCCCATGCTTTGGCAAGAAGTGCCCCTTTTACCTAAAGGTATTTTCCAGAGGGGGAAATAAGGCATTCGTTGATGAAAATGAGGCGGAGTGAAGTTGAAAAAAAAAAGAGGGTTTGGCAGAAAAGGGGCATTTCATAACTTGTATGATTATTTTTTTTTAATGAAATTGGATAGTCTTCATTAAAAGGGGGCTAAAAAAACATCCAGGCGGACAATAACGTCATAATATTTTTAATGCAAAGATTGTCAGAGTTAGTAGGCCTAGAGATAACACAGAATTCATGAAAGAACCTCTTATATTCTCATTGTTGGCGACAGTGGTCATCAATGAAAAGATTGAGAGTTTGTTTCACGGGGTGGTTAGTATGTGTGTGGCACGTGCGGTACCACGAGGATGGGGGCAGGAGTGAATTTTGAAGAAGTGAAAAATATGGGGAAATGTGGTGAAAGGGGGAAATGAAAGGAAGCAAAATAAAAACAACAACAACCAACGAAACAAAGGGCAAACAGTAATCTGATATATTTATCTATAGGCATCAGGGTGTTTTGGTAGGAGGGCCGGCGAAGGTGGCAAGATGACGTTACAATGTATGTGTTTGTGATAAGTGGGGATAAAAAAAAAGTAATGCACGATCCAGAACGCATTTTACACTTTTCTATCCTTTTTCCTCGTCTTTTTTTCTTTTTCTTCTCTCTTTTCATTTTTTTTTTTTGCTTTTTTTAAATACTTGAAAATAATTCGTTAAGGAGGTTGCCCCTGTCCCCTCCTGTGGCACCATCCTTGATTACAGCCTTTTTAATATAAAGGTTTTATATATACAGTAGACCTCGCCTAAGTCGACTTCGCATAAGTCGACAACTCGCTTAAGTCGACACAATAGAAAAGTCCCGATTTTTGCCTTTGTTATTCCTTGAAAATTTCCTCGTCTTAGTCGACATTTATAAGTCGACAACTCGCGTAAGTCGACCTGATTTTTCAGTGCCAACTGAGCTGAAATACGTGTTAATTCCCTCGTCTAAGTCGACATTATTTTTCGCTCAAAATCTTATCGCCATTCTCTGAAAAAGAATTGTTTTCCCGCTCCGATTCGCTGCGTTTCTACTCGGTAATTCGTTAGTGTACGGAGCGGTAGCGTTCGCGCCATGCGTCCATTGTCTTGTATGCCAGAATGTAGAAAGGACAAACACTCATTTACACTGGAGCATTAACCATCATGTAGTACCCAAGACAGTTCACTTTACCCCTTTTCTCCCTCTCGTTTTTCTCAAAACGCACAAATTTTGCACACTTATATGTCCCAGTAGGTACATGTATTCATTATCCGAACATGAAATAGGTGTTTTTGTAAATCCGAATATTCTAACGTTGATTATTCCGAAGCTGTATTAAAACCAGGGCCCTTTCTAAAAAGATTTATTATACAATGCAACTAATGATGCAACTCAAAAAATCAAATGCAGGTGATATCAAATCACACGCAACTTTTGCATTTAAACGCAATTGCGTTGCTGAAAAGACTTGCGTTTGATAATCATATGAAACTAGAAAATAATTGTTACGAACCTGAAACTCAATTGCGTTTACACGCAACTCTAAAAATCAAATGCAAGTCCATCAAATCACACGCAACGATGTATTTAAACGCAAGAGCGTTGCAGAGAAGACTTGCCGTTTTTGTACAAAACTAGAAACTGCGTTTAAATAAATCTCTATACATCTACGGAAATGACGGAAGTGCGTTATTGTTGAAAAGACTTGCATTACTTTTTTTCATTTCGTAAGCAAAATTAAAAATTAAACGCAACTCTGAAAATCAAATGCAAGTCCATCAAAACACATGGCACGCTGAAAAGACTTGCGTTTGATAATCACACGAAACTAGAAAATTGTAGGAAACTTAAACTCAATTGCGTTTAAACGCAACACTAAAAATCAAATGCAAGTCCATCAAATCGCACGGAACGCTGAAAGACTTGCGTTTGATAATCATACGAAACTAGAAAATTGTAGGGAACTTTTTTTAACTCAATTGCGTTTAAACGCAACTCTAAAAATCAAATGCAAGTCCATCAAATCACGTGACGCTGTATTCAAACGTAAGAGCGTTGCAGAGAAGACTTGCGGACTGCTTGCGGTTTTTGTACGAAACTATAAGAAATTGCGTTTAAACGCATCTCTAAACATCTACGGAAGTGTGTTATTGTTTAAAAGACTTATCGTAAGCAAAGTTAAAAATTAAACGCAATTCTGAAAATCAAATATACAAGTCCATCAAATCACACGGAACGCTGAAAAGACTTGCGTTTGATAATAACACAAAACTAGAAAATTGTATGAAATTTAAACTCAATTGCGTTTAAACGCAACTCTAAAAATCAAATGCAAATCTGTTTTTAAAACGCAAGAGCGTTGCAGAAAAGACTTGCGGTTCTTGTCCGAAACTAGAAACGGCGTTTAAACGCATAAATATGTACGGAAGTGCATTATTGTTGAAAAGGCTCGCATTATTTTTTATTTCGTAACGGAACTTTCGCCGTGACTGAACTTAGTCTGCACTTGCAGGGGAAAGACATCGCAACATTTACACGTTTCAAACTACCGAAACGCATGCTGTTTCACAAAATGTCAATGAAAAAAATGATAACGAATTATTGTTAAAGTTCGCTATGCCAAAGTTTTAAATCTCAGTCCAAAGCTAAATTAGTCCGACAATGGTAAGAGGTTTGTTTTTACGAAGGTTATAGTAGTCCGAAAGATGTCGTTTTCGGATGAACGAACTTTTCTTCTTCTTTTTATTTCAGACAGGCCCGCGCCGTACAGAGCGGTAGTTATAATGTTGCGAATCGGAGCGCGAGAACAATTCATTTTCAGAGTATGGCAATACAAATTTAAGCAGAACAAATATATGGCGACTTAGGGAAGGAAAATCACACATATTTCAACTCAGTCAGCACTGAAAAATAATCTCGACAGAATCATGCGAAATCACACGCATATCTTCCCAGCAACGCACTTGAATTTAAATTGCAAAGTTTAATTCAATTTTGGGGAATTTGCCTTTGATATTTCAAATCAAGTTTAAAACGTTAAGTGTCTAGAAACGGGCCTAGGTTTCCGATCCCGCTCTCTCAAAATCTCTCTAGAGATTTGGGAATTGTGCGTTGTCGTTACTAACCCGCGCAAGATTTATGCATGAACTAAATCATTATTGTTGCTCATGTCAGTAGGCATGTTTTGGCGGCAAAAGGAGTAAGACATATGGGTAGCGATCCGCATCGTGATCCAAATCTTACTCTGTACAGGGGAAATTAAGTTTCATTTATAAGTCGACAAAATGTTGACTTACCCGTAAGTCGACATTCGCGTAAGTCCACGTGTTTTGCTCAGTCCCGATTATGTCGACTTACGCGAGGTTGACTGTAGGGCCTATATATATTATGTATTTGGGGGGTTGTTGTTAGAATATGAAAAAAAGAACATAAAATTCTTGCAACGTCGCAAAAATCACCCTTTAAAAAAAACACCCAACATGCCCTTTTCAATGTGGCCTTGGTGCCCCTCTGACTGACCTAAGTGCCCTTTCATGGCTGGCCTCTTGGAAAAAGTGCCCTTTTCTAAATGGTCTTGCCCCTCCAAAATCCTATTTCAAGGCCTGTGTATGGATTCTTTGTTCTTCTTTCTTTGTTTCTGGGCAAAAGTTGTGTTTCGATTAGCTCAGAAAGTGCTCTTCCTATCAATTTCAAACTTATACCATATATGTATCGTGTCCCAAAGACGACAGATCAAGTAAAATCATTGTGATCAGTCGACCGTGACATCACTATGACGTCATTATATGAAAACACATTTTCATTCATATCTCATTAATGGAACGGAATTTTTCAATGAAATTTACGTCACATATAGTTCAAGTCAAGATGATTCTACACATATTCTCAAAATTCATCTATACCCTTAAACGTGCGCGTTCGCGTGCATTGAAATATTTGTATGCTCCAACCGAGCTCAAAATTTTTTTGCACACGTTTCAGACAATTTGGAGCATTTTTTGAAAAATTGAAAAATTTGGACGAACGCGTACGCGCACATACGCACGCACAGCTCATATGCAATAGAAATTTCCCGTTTTTTCACTTTGATCGGATGTCTGAAATGGCAAGGAATATCTATACCAAGTTTTAAGTCAGTCCGACTCAATATGACGTCATACGGGCCCGTCAAAGTTGAAAATCCGCGCGCGCGTCAATGGCAGTATACAGTGCAACTATGCCAAAAAACCGCCAATTTTAAATCCGATTTTACTCGTCAGGATGGACGGTGACCCCCCATTTTCTTTACATATTTTGAAAGCTGATGAGTTGTACATGTCATTTCATGTGGTGGCAATGCTGGCAAAATGATTAAAAGATATCAAATAAAGTAAAAAAAGTAAATTTTCAAAATGACGTCATCAAATTTCAAGTTTATTCGAGCGTATCTTACTAATCCTTTGTCGATTTTTACCCAGATTTCAGTATGTTGTAGCTTATTTAATGTTCTTTCAAACTTTAATAACACAATTTTGATTGGATGACGGTATCACCTCGTAAAAAAGGATTGAAAGTAATCTTGTCAAATTTGACCAGTTTACGTGTTATCTATATAGGAGTGCAGTTTTTCTGGAAATGAAAATTGAGATGACTATCTTTACCGAGCACTAGCTCACTTACCCTTCGGTGAATTTCTCCCAGATTGTAATATGTTGTAGCTGAGACTTTGCACTATCGTAATGTGCCCTTCATTTTTTCATACGATGTCGGGATCACGTTAAAAAACTTGGTTGAAATTAATGCTTATCTTCTATGTACTGAGATATTTCTTTCTTTCTGCAACTTTCTTTGCAATAACTCAAGAAAAACACACCCTATCACCCCCATATTTTGCACATGTTTAGTTCATGTCACGTACATTATTTCATAAAATAACAACTACTTGATCGGACGACATCTTGAGTATGTAAATTAGGGTCAAAGGTCATAAATGTTTCTTCCTGTATCTTGGTGAATACCTGTCCTATCTTTCCCATATTTTTCACAGGTATAGACGATGTCGCAAGAATCATTTCACAAAATAACCACTATTTCATCAGATGCCATCTTGGGAGTGCAAAGGTGGGTCAAAGGTCATATGTACTTGTTGCTGTTTCTTCATTATAGTGTATACAGAATTTGGTACCAAACATGGCAGATATGACTCCCTTTGCTAAATGAGAATCCAAACATAACACAGCCAATGTCTCTAAACACAGATGAAACTTGTATGGTCATGCCTATTGCGATCAGGACTCGAATCATTGATACAAAAAAAATCGGATCACCTTAATTTGTCAGTGATGACAAATTACAATCTCTAGTTTTGATGTAGCTTTATTAACAGATCAGTCTTCTCTTTTTGTATCGTGGATGCAGCAGTGTGTCATCAAATGCTCAGATTCAAATGAAGTTCCCCTGCTTGGCTCAGCTTTTATTAGTCCAGGCTAGGCACCATAGAAAGTGCACCTAACCTTGTTTTTGCTTTTTGATGGTTTCCTGTCAATTCGAGGGTGCCAATTCCAAATCTGATTGATGCCACTTGCGTAACCTTGAGCGTTTTCGGCATAATGCAAAAATCCAAAATGGCCGCCAGATATGCTAATTTGGCCATGATAATCCCAGTTATGTCAATTTTATGACCGATTATTCCATCAAACTTTTTAGAATTTTGTTCCTTGAGTAATTCTATATGCAAATGTTAAGAAAAGTTTCACGTGAAGTAGGTATCTTTACTATTTTAAGCTTATTTTCAATTCAAAATGGCCACCACTCCTATACTCATGTACTATATGAATGGCAAATATATACATAGAAATAGAAGACGAATTTGCTGTATTTCCAGTCACAAATCTACACTGTTATCAAGTTTTGCATGTGCAATGCAAATCTGATGAATGCCGCTAGCAAACATGCAAGCAAGCAAACAAACAAGCAGAAATATATTGTTTGTAGGCTTCTTCTCAATACAAAACTTCAAAATGGATGTCACTTATATACCCCTGTACAATATGAACGGCAAAATATACATGTATGGAAATAAACAAATATTCTTTTTTTTTCTGTCATGTAGCTACACTATTTATCAATTTGGGTGCTGATTAGAAATCAGAAGGTTGTTACTAACAAAAAACTAAAAAGCAAAACATCTAAATTTTCTGGATTTTCCCATAGGAATTGGGAAAGAAAAACACCAAAACTTGGAATTGACCCCAACATCAAGATCGTTTATCAGGAATTATTAGATATGAACATGTTATTTGCCTTGAGATCTTCAACATCATAATATTCACTCTGATTTACTGAAGCTGAATCTTGGATGATGACACAAATGAAATTTCCAAATAACTGTCCTATTCTACATTATCTGAAAGCGATATTATACAAACATCTAAATTCCCTCATCCGAGAAAGAACATGTGTTAGGACTCTGAATGATGGCCTCTTCCAGGGTGGCTGTAAACTAACTCCACTCCTTTTTAACATATCTATACATGGTGACATGACAATCACTTCATGTAGGAAGTTTGCTCGTGCAGATGATCTTGCCCTCACGTCTCACATAGAAGGTCCTTGAATGACATCAGCCAATAATGAGCCATCTCAAGACAACAGAGGAGTACTTCACCTTCAGGAGACTTCGCCCCAACTTGTACAAGATTACAATCCGGCCCATGCCTTCCATCTTAGTAACCATGTTGTCAACGCTAT
Organism: Diadema antillarum; assembly: GCF_040938485.1. Classification (NCBI taxonomy): domain Eukaryota; kingdom Metazoa; phylum Echinodermata; class Echinoidea; order Diadematoida; family Diadematidae; genus Diadema; species Diadema antillarum. Next base: position 14,749 of record NW_027272510.1, read on the forward strand.
GTTCAAGGTAGCCTTCTGTGGCAAGCCTTCCAAGCATAGGCTAAGGAAGTCCACCCTCCTTCACTGGCCCTCGATCACTCTCCCTCCTTACGCTGGAAGGAAAGAATGTCAACAGTGCCGTCAACGCATACCCTGACCTTCCAATCACGATAACCTTGGGGAAGCATTTTGTCTGACAAATTTGTCAGGATTTTAGTAGCTTCTAACAGTTTGTCAAAAAAAAAAAAAAAAAAACCTTGGACAAAACGCTTCATGAAATGACCCTCTGAATAACCTGCTATCAATACATCTGAAATCCCACAAGCCAACGTAGACGCCCCCTTCACTTGAAAGTTTTGACCTCAAAACGGGGTGGTGCAGATGCTGGTCTGATGCCACCTCTGACACCACCAAGTTACCTACAACACTCCCTCTGGCCTGGCAATCAAGGAGCTCCTTGGTGAAACAAGTCTTCATGTCTCCATCCTGTTTCTGTGGCAAATAATCACCCTCTGACCCCTGAGGTAGTGCTGCACATAATGAAATGTGGTTGCAATTAAGGCAACTGCAGGACTGATATGCATCTTTATCCTAAGAATCCGGCAAATTTTGGGCGGATATGCCACCTGCTGCCAAACATCTAATTAAAGAGATCTTTGAAGACAATAAAAATGACAGTTTTAAGATAAGACTGAACTAGACTTGGAATTTGTCAAGACTGACAAATTAGGTGATCCGATTTTTTTTTTTAATCAATGATTCGAGTCCTGATCGCAATAGGCATGACCATATAGGTTTCATCTGTGTTTAGAGACATTGGCCGTGTGATATTTGGATTCTCATTTAGAAAAGAGAGTCAGGTCTGCCATCTCTGGTACCAAATTCGGTATACACTATAACGAAGATACAGAATGAAGTATATTTGACCATTGACCCAACTTTGCACAGCCAAGATGGCATCTGAGCAAAAAGTGGTTATTTTGTGAAATGATTCTTGTAACATGGTCTTTGCGTGTGCAAAATATGGGAAAGATAGGACAGGTATTCACCAAGATACAGGTTGAAACATTTATGACCTTTGACCCTAATTTACATATCCAAGATGGTGTCCGATCAAGTAGTTGTTATTTTATGAAATAATGTACGTGACATGAACTAAACTTGTGCAAAATATGGGGATGATAGGGGCTGTTTTTCTTGAGTTATTGCAAAGACAGTTGCAGAGAGAAAGAAATATCTCAATACATCGAAGATAAATTTGATTTCAACCAAGTTTTTTGACGTGATCTCGGCGTCGTATGAAAAAATGGAGAGAACACTGACGATAGCCCAAAGTCTCAGCTACAGCATATGAAAATCTGGGAGAAATTCACCGAAGAGTAAGTGAGCTAGTGCTCGATAAAGACCGTCATGTCAATTTTCATTTCCAGAAAAATTCCCTCCCATAAAGATAACACGTAAACTGGTTAAATTTGACAAGGTTACATTATATCCATTTTCACGAGGTGAAGACATCATCCGATTAAAACTTTGATTGGACTAAACTTAAAGAGTATTAAATTGGCTACAACATACTAAAATCTGGAAGAAATTCACCGAAGGGTAAGTGAGCTAGTCGTCGATAACGACAATCATGTCAATTTTCACATCTAGAAAAATTCCCTCCCATAGAGATAAGATGTCATAACGAAGATACAGGAAAAAGTACATATGACCTTTGACCCCACTTTGCACAGACAAGATGGCCTCTGAGCCAAAAATAGCTATTTTGTGAAATGATCCTTGTAACATGGTCTTTACGTGTGCAAAATATGGGAAAGATAGGACATGTATTCACCAAGATACAGGATGAAACATTTATGACCTTTGACCCTAATTTACATACCCAAAATGGTGTCTGATCAAGTAGTTGTTATTTTGTGAAATAATGTACGTGACATGAACTAAACATGTGCAAAATATGGTGGTGATAGGGTATGTTTTTCTTGAGTTATTGCAAAGAAAGTTGCAGAAAGAAAGAAATATTTCAATACATTGAAGACAAGCTTTAATTTCAACTAAGTTTTTGGACGTGATGCCGACTCCGTATGAAAAAACGAAGGGCACACTTATGATAGCCCAAAGTCTCAGCTACAACATATTAAAATCTGGGAGAAATTCACTGAAGCATAAGTGAGCTAGTGCTCGATAAAGATAGTCATGTCAGTTTTCATTTCCAGAAAAACTGCACTCCCATAGAGATAACACGTAAACTGGTCAAATTTGACAATGTTACTTTCAATCCCTTTTTACGAGGTGATGCCGTCATCCAATCAAAATGTTGTTATCATATGACTGAAAGACCATTTCATAAGCTACAACATATTGAAATTTGGACGAAAATCGACAAAAGAATAAGTGATATACACTTAAGTGAACTTGAAATTTGATGACATCACTTTGAAAATTTACTTTTTTTTACTTTATTAAGAAATTTGATGACATCACTTTGAAAATTTACTTTTTTTACTTTATTAAGAAATTTGATATCTTTTAATCATTTTTTTAGCATCGCCAACCCATGAAATGACATGTACAACTCATCAGCTTTCAGAATATGTCAAGAAAATGGGGGGTCATCCTGACGAGTAAAATTGGATTTAAAATTGGCGATTTTTTGGCATAGTTGCACTGCAGGCATCGAAATAGGATTTTGGAGGGGCAAGGCCATTTAGAAAAGGGCACTTTTTCCACGAGGCCAGGGCACTGAAGTCAGTCAGAGGGGCACCAAGGCCACATTGGAAAGGGCATGTTTGGTGTTTATGAAAAAAGAAAGAAGAAAAACAAACCGAGAAAAACAAACAAACACACACACACACACACAAAGTGCAACACACAACAAAAACCTCTTCCCTACAGCTGTAACACATTCCTGATCTCCGCATTTCTATCAGGTGAAACGACATTTTTTAAAACAGGAATAAAACAACAGTAGGTATTGATTGATTCTCGACACCCTTTCAGGCCAGCCAGGCTGCCATGAAACTTCAAAGCACATTCCGACAGCTGGCTGGCAAAACCACAAGGCAAAGGAATTTGCGCGCGCGTGTAGATTGCTATGATTAGTCTGTGACAGACAGTTCATGACCTCCAAGAATGCGCCAGTACGAGCGGTTTCTTCTGTTGATTGGTCTCTCTCTCTCTCCACCCCTCCCCATTCCCCAGTCTGGCACACCTTGGCATCGTGGGATTTTTCTTTTTTCTTGGTGAACTTGGAGTTCACTCTTTACTACTCTATCTGAATATGCGCTGCCTAGCTAGTACATACTCGCGGCCGCTGCGCTGCGGAGGCAGTCGGGACGGTAAAAGCCGGTCGGGCGTACATGTACGTACACGTCGTCTCGTATCTCGGAAAGATACTTTGAGTTTGAATCAGATATATCGGGACGCGAGTGAACTGAAGGTATGATATTTGAGATCAGGAAAGTTGTTCAAGCTTATTAAAGAGACTTTGAGAAAGGGCATATCATACGTCATAAATAATAACTTTCATTCTAAAAGGGCACCACGGCCCCAAGAAAAAGGGCACATTTTTTTTGGCCGTAACTTTGATCAAAAAACAAAAGGCATTGCGGCCAACGAGAGGGGCACCGACGGCCATGGCCGTCGGTGGCCGTCGGTTAATTCGAGGCCTGGCACTGTATATCGCCATTGACGCGCGCGCGGAATTTCAACTTTGACTGGCCCGTATGACGTCATATTGAGTCGGACTGACTTGAAACTTGGTAGAAATATTCCCTGACATTTCAGAAATCAGATATAAGTGAAAAAACGGGAAATTTCTATTTCATATGAGCTGTGCGTGCGTATATGTGCGCGCGTGTACGCGTCCGTCCAATTTTTTCAATTTTTCAAAAAATGCTCTAAATGGTCTGAACAAGTGCAAAAAAATTTTGAGCTCGATTGGAACATGTAAATATTTCAACGCGGGCGTACACGCACGTTTTAAGAGTAGATATGAATTTTGAGAATATGAGTAGAATGCGCATAACTTGAAATATATGTGACGTGAATTTCATTGAAAAATTCCATTCCATTAATGAGATATGATTGAGAATGTGTTTTCATATAATGACGTCATAGTGACATCACGGTCGACTGATCACATTGATACATTAGATTTGTTGTCTTTGGGACATGATACATACATGGTATAAGTTTGAAATTGATAGTCTCAGGACTTTCTGAGCTTACCTCTGCACAACTTTTGAGGAGAAAGAAGAAAAAGAAGAAGAAGAAGAAGAAGAACAAAGAATCAGTACAGATACAGAAGGTGATCCGAGAGGATACTCGGATCACCTAATGACCTCACGATGTCAAAGTGTATACTACCAACATCTGGGAACTGTGAGAAAACTGAAAGAGGTACCTCATTGCTCCTTGGTTGTACGGTATTGTATTTGGACAGTTTTGTTTATGCCTTCACCAGTTTTTGTTGTTTTAATTCAAGAAGAAAATCAAGCTTGCTCGATAATACCAAGGCGGTACTCCTAAAATATATAATATCAAAGTGATGGAGGTTATGATCCATTTCAAACTCGCTTCAGCCCCCCCCCCCACTCCTTGCTGCTGAAAAAATAAACATTTTAAAGGTTTTTAAGTTTTGTCATTAAAGGACAAGTTCACCTTCATAGACATGTGGGTTGAGTGAATGCAGCAGTATTAGTAGATCACATCAGTGAGAGTTTGAGGAAAATCGGACAATCCGTTAAAAAGTTATGAATTTTTGAAGTTTCTGCTCAGTCACGGCTGGATGAAAAGACTACTATAGCTTATGATGTCACATGAGTACAACGATATAAAGAAAGAATAGAGAAAATTCAACATATTTCCATTTTTCTCGCATAACAAAAGAACACTCCTCTTTCAGAAGGCAGGGGGAATATTACCCGTAACATACGTCAGTAGCAAGTCGAAGAAATGTGCACTTTATTCAAAAAGTAAAGTTTTGTGAAATTCTCCTTTTATTTTCCTTATATAGTTGTACGCATGTGACAGCATGTGACATCTGCGTCGGACTGGAATCTATATCATGAGTAATATCCTTTCATTTATTTCGTCTTTTTCATTCATGCATTCTGCACTTAAACTCTGCCAGTTCTGAGTTCTTATAACAATACACCGTGTTAGTGTTTTATACTCTCTGGCTATAATTGTATGCAAAGGTGATGATGATACCCACATTATTACTGTTACAATAGTAAAAAGAAATGACTCACAACTTTGTATTGATAAATTGTATTTTGATATTTTACCGATATGTGCATCGGTTACGGGTCGGAGAAGTAGACCGATCGCCATGTTGTTTTAGAACCAGGCTTTGCTTGCGGGGGTTGCGAGTTTGGCGGCCTAGCTGCGACTCCATGTATTGTGTGTGTAGGTCTGGAGCCTTTCGGGTGATTTAAGCAACGATTAACTGAAGGTTTAATAACTGCAAGTTATTAGCATTATCTATTCGTTGTCTGTTTTTGCTCCTCTTAGAAAGGAAAGACTCCCATAACTTGCATGTTCAAGGCATGCATTTGTATAGTACATTTTTCTTTCACGCCTACCGGAGTATATTCCCTCCATGTTTTAAAACTACATTAACTCTAGCTGGAGCCTTCGGGTGATTTAAGCAACGATTAACTGAAGGTTTAATAACTTCAAGTTATTTGCATTATGTATTGGTTGTCTGTTTTTGCTCCTCTTAGAAAGGAAAGACTCCCATAACTTACATGTTCAAGGCATGCATTTGTATAGTACATTTTTCTTCCACGCCTACCGGAGTATATTCCCTCCATGTTTTAAACTCATGTGACATGCACAAGGTATAATGTATTGAGTCCCTTTTTTGGAGGGGGTTGTGATATTTCTTTTTGATACCGCTATGTACTACATAATGAATCAAGGTTGTGTTAAAATGGAAAGAAAAAGCTGCGTCGGACTGGAATTTATATCATGAGTAATATCCTTTCATTTATTTCGTCTTATTCATTCACGCATTTTGCACTTAACCTCTGCCATTTCTGAGTTCTTAACAATACACCGTATTAGTGTTTTATGCTTTCTGGCTATAATTGTATACAAAGGTGATGATGATACCCACATTATTACTGTTACAATAGTGAAAAGAAATGACTCACAACTTTGTATTGATAAATTGTATTTTGATATTTTACCGATATGTGCATCGGTTACGGGTCGGAGAAGTAGACCGATCGCCATGTTGTTTTAGAACCAGGCTTTGCTTGCGGGGGTTGCGAGTTTGGCGGCCTAGCTGCGACTCCATGTATTGTGTTTGTAGGTCAGGAGCCTTTCGGGTGATTTAAGCAACGATTAACTGAAGGTATAATAACTGCGTGTTATTAGCATTATGTATTCGTTGTCTGTTTTTGCTCCTTTTGGAAAGGAAAGTCTCCCATAACTTGCATGTTCAAGGCATGCATTGGTATAGTACATTTTTCTTCCACGGCTACCGGAGTATATTCCCTCCATGTTTTAAACTCGTGTGACATGCACAAGGTATAATGTATTCACATGAGTCCCTCTTTTGGAGGGGGTTGTGATATTTCTTTTGATACCGCTATGTACTACATAATGAATCTTACCATAAACCTGGATAATTAGATTTTAAAAATTTATTTTATATAATGGATTAAGAGAGGAGGGTGGGTTGGCTGTCGATATCTTCGAAAGAAATGTGTAGTTTGATATTTTTTGTCACTCTACTATCATTAGTGAAGTGCTCTAAGGTAGAGCTAGTGATGTACATGCTTATTTTTTCGTTTGTCTCTGCATTGATGTTTAAATGTTTCATCCTTGTATTCATTGGCAACGCCAAATGTGCACATTTGCCCTTAAGGAAGGTCACATGTTTACAATTTTTAATTGAACGTACCGAAGTGTCACCCGCACAGGTTGAACCTATGCATCCCTATGTTCTCATATTTACCTATGGAAAATTGTTTCATACATTATCCCACCTAGTGTCACATTCCATTCGCATTTGCAGTGCCCCAGTACTTCTTAATTGTTCACTTGTTATTCGCATTTCCGAATTCCATGCATTCACGCTGGTGTATTTTTCCTCCTTCTTGCATAAACATGTTTTTCCAATGTCGGCATCAACTGTCCAGGTGCATGTATGTCTCAAAGACAAACATGTTTACGTGTCTTCTACCATTTTGTGTCCAGGTCAACGGCAATATGGCTTGCCCAACATTGCTGTACATTCTGTTACATTTCCCAACGAAAATAGGATGAATTGCTTTGAGTTTTATCACAATGAATATGAGTAATGCTTTTGTAGATGTTCGGTCATTGGAAGGTGAAAGTTCTGTAACCATTACAAATAATGAGAACGGTGATAATTCTGACTTAAAATTTTTTTCAACCACAGAAACCGATGAATTAAAACTTGATTTTGATCCTAATGATATTCCACCTCACATGTTTTCTACAAGTTACTGCTTAGAAAAAGATGTCATTACATTATCCAATTCGGACCCAAATCAAATCTTTTTTTCTCATTTTAATATTAGGAGTTTAAACCAACATTTTGATCAACTTCGCTTATTCATTGATGAACTACGATTCACATTTGGTGTCATCGGCCTCAGTGAAACATGGTTACAGGAGGTGTCTCCTTCTTCATTGTTTCATATTGATAGATTCAAACTGATTACAAATAATAGACCGTGCAAGAAAGGAGGTGGAGTTGGTTTTTATGTAACAGAAAATTTAAACCATCGGTTATTAGAAGAGTTCAGTTTTATGACAGAATTTTTTGAAAGTATTTTCATTGAGATAAAAGTACCAAATAAAGGAAATGTAATTGTTGGAGAAATTTATAGGCCACCAAACTCTAATTTTACTGAATTCGGTGAATTAATCCACGGTATTTTGTCGAATAACTATTTCAAGAATAAATTATGTTTTCTTATGGGTGATTTTAATTTAAATCTTTTAAATTATGATAATCATAATTGCCAAGAGTTTCTTAATCAACTGTTGTCTAAGTCTTTTATTCCTCTCATAAGAAGACCTACAAGAATCACCGACCTCTCTTCTACTTTAATAGATAATATATTTGTTAACAAGTCATTTTCTGATATTTCATCTGGTATTGTTGTTACGGATATCTCTGATCATTTTCCTGTGTATGCACTTATTGGTAGTATCCACCCTCTTGCTGACAGTGTGCAAAAAAAATCCGGTTTTCGTGTTATGTCAGACTCGAACCTGAATAGTTTTAGAGAAAGGTTGAAACTCGTTGATTGGTCGATTGTATATAATCAAAATGACGTAAATCTATCTTTTGATATTTTTATAGATATTTTGATAACTCAGCTTAATATTGCTATCCCTTGTCGTAAATTCTCTAACTCAAATCATAAAAAAGTACCCCGGCAGCCATGGGTTACAAAATCACTTTTAAAATCAATCAATAAGAAAAATAAACTTTATCATAAATATCGCAAAGTACCCACAGTTACAAACAAGTCCAGATATACTCAGTATCGTAATATCCTCACTTCTGCATTACGGTCAGCCAAACGGATGTATTTTATGAATCAATTCGACAAATGTAAATTTGATGTGAAGGGTACGTGGAGGGTGATAAACCGAGCGTTGAAACGTAATACTGATAATAACGTGCCTAGTTATATTCAAGAGGATGATGTTCGTATTGATGACCCCATAGATATAGCTGAAGTTTTTAATGATTTTTTTGTAAACATTGGGCCAAATCTGGCTGATAGAATTCCTGAAGCACAGCGAGAATTTCACTCTTTCCTGGGTAGTAGGAATATGGAATCTTTATTTTTTGTCCCAATTGTCGAAGATGAAATAATAAAGATTGTAGATAAGTTAAATAATAAAAAAAGTTCGGGATATGATGGAATCACAAACTTCTTGGTAAAAAATGTGATTCATGAAATAATCTTGCCTCTTACTTATATTTTCAATCAATCTTTGTCTACTGGTAAAGTTCCTCAAAAAATGAAAGTAGCCAGAGTTGTTCCCATTTTTAAAAAAGGGCGAAAAGACCGTGTCAATAATTATCGCCCCATTTCTCTTTTAACTTCTTTTTCAAAGATACTCGAAAGACTTGTGTATAAACGCACCCTTAATTTTTTTCTTCAGGCAAAAATATTTACTGAATCTCAATTTGGATTTCGGAAAAAACATAGTACAACTCACGCATTACTCAAGTTTATTGATAAGATAGCTCATGCTATAGATGATGTTTCTCACACTGTCGGTGTTTTCCTTGACTTCTCCAAGGCATTTGATACAATAGACCATGACATTTTACTTTATAAGTTAAATCATTACGGAATTCGGGGAAGGGCGCTAGAATGGTTCACTGATTATTTAACGAATAGAAAACAATTTGTAAGTATTCACGGTCACGATTCCCAACCAAAACTGATTTCTTGTGGTGTTCCACAGGGTTCCTTGTTAGGCCCACTTCTTTTTATTTTATATATTAATGATATCCAGAACTCCTCTAAGATTCTCTCCTTCGTTTGCTTTGCAGATGATACAAATTTGTTCTTCTCTCATCAAAATCCTGATGCGCTTATAAACATAATAAATAAAGAACTTGTTTCTGTCCAATCTTGGATTTTTGCGAACAAATTATCCTTAAACATTGATAAAACTCAGTATATGTTATTCAGTAATTCGCTACCTGTGTTACCTCTCTCTGTCAAGATAAACAACATTGATCTGTCACAGGTCAACAATACAAAATTTTTGGGTCTTCATATCGATAGTGATTTATCTTGGAGAACCCATGTTAATTATGTAAGCAGAATTATTGCTAGAAATACCGGGGTTCTTAACAAACTTAGCTATTATTTTCCAAGTAATATTCTACAGAGCATATATTCAACTTTGATATCTCCCTATCTCAACTATGGGATTCTGGCGTGGGGAAATGCTTCTAAAAACCTTATCGATTCGTTATTTCTTGTACAAAAACGAGCTGTTAGAATTGTTAACCACACTGGATATTTATCTCACACGAACGAACTTTTTGTAAGTAATAAAATTTTGAAAATTCCCGAGTTATTTTATTACAACGTCGGCCTGTTTATGTTTCAATTTTCAACTGGCCAATTACCAGACGTATTTTCCCAAATGTTTACAAGAAATTATACAGTTCATGATTATCCAACTCGTCAACGTTACGCATATCACCTTCCACGTACCCGAACAATTTTCGCGAAAAAAACCATTATGTTCGCTGGGCCCAAATATTGGAACGAACTCCCTATGGAACTTGTAAGTTGTACCACTGTAACCTCATTCAAACGAAAACTGAAGCAATATCTTCTTAGCAGCTACATTGTACGGCATGCATAGTGTATAGTTCTTGTTACTCTTTACATGTTACCCCTTGTCTATCCCACCTTAGTCCGGCGGGATCCTAACCATGAACACTATTTTTGAACAGTCTGCCTATTGCGCAGTTCATGCACCTATTGTTCCACTCGGTTATCGAAACTCTCGCGCGTGACAGCTGTCGGTTACTATGGTCACACGGAATGCTTGGTTTTAGGACCCATGCTGGAATGTTACTCCTGAGCTTTCGGTATTGTTTACATTCACGACAAATCTCATTATCCCACCTTCTACTTATGTATTTATGACATACAGTTACGCCATTTTCTATACTCTGCAACACACCCCTTGAATCTCTGCAGTTGTTGCTCACTGCTGCAACATGTGACCTTTCAGCTTTCTGTTTTTTTGTATTTTTATTTAGTGATATATATTTAATTGGATTTTTTGTTTTGTTTGTTTTAATCGGTTTCCCCAGATATAGTTGGTCTTAAAAAACATCCGTACTTTAAACTTCCCCTAATCTGATTACTCACGGGACCTGCGGCTGTACAAGCTAATGCTTTTACGCAGGCCCCATCATATTTTTTTTCGCATTATGACCACAGTGTAATTCGCATGCATACAGACCTCATGTTTATACCAAATCAAACTTCTGTACATTCTGATGAAGTCTCATCTGAATTATGTTTTGTATAATTTTCGTATTTATATACTTTATTGTGATATATGTGAGAAATATGAAAATAAATTGAAATGAAATGAAAAAATCATACACTGTAGTAGTCTTCTCTTCCAGCAGTGACTGCGCAGATACTTAAAATATTCGTAACTTTTGAACGGATTGTCCAATTTTCCTCAAACTTTCACTGATGTGTTCTACTAATATTGCTGCATTCTCTCAATCCTTATGTATATGAAGGTGGACTTGTCCTTTAATGTCCGATGCGTGTTTAAACCGCAACCATGTATCTCTGTGGTACTCTTTAGCATTTTTCTGTATTTATTTTTCCTTTAATAAAATGGTTTTAGTTGGATGCATAGTAGAAGCTTTGTTTTCCTATCTTCCCCTCCATTTTCAACATTATTTGACAAATACCATGCATCTAGGCTTCTTATATTCAATGACCTGTATGTAGAATATGATGGTTTATGAAATTGTGTTAAATATCGTAAGGCTTATGAATATTTAAGGCTCAAAACTCCATCATAATTCCTAGTAAAAATCCAAATTAATGTGGTAAATTGGGACTTTTGCGTCACAAAAGAATAACTTCTTGTTAAGAACATCCTTCAGATATATGATCAGCACTAAATCTTAATAAACAATGTCTACAGCTGCATGTCAGAAAAAAAAAAGCAAAGCGGTTTTCTATTTCCACATATATTTATGCCATTCGTATTGTACAGGAGAATAAGAGTGGCGACCATTTTGAATTTTTGCATTTAGAAGAATAAAAATAGGATGTAGGCCCTCTATATTGTAAGTGGCACCCAACATATTTGCATTGCACATGCAACACTTTATAACAGCGTAGGTACAGGACTGGAATTACAGTAAATCTGTTCTACATTCCATGCATATATTTTGCCATTCATATTGTACATGACCTTATGAATGGCGGCCATTTTGAATTGAAAATGAACTTAAAATACTAAATGAAGCTATATGAAATGAAAATTCTCTTGCAAATGCAGATGAAGAACTCTAGGAACAGAAATGTACAAAGTGTGGTGGAATAATCGGTCATAGAATGCATATTATTGTGATTATCATGACCAAATTAGCAAATCTGGCGGCCATTTTGGATTTTTGCATTTTACCAAAAATGCTCAAGGTTACGCGAGTTGCATCAATCGGATTTGGAATCAGCACCCTCGAATTGACAAGAAACCATAAAAAAAATTGTATAAATATTGTTACGGATTTTTGATGATAATATCACAAATAACTACGTCTTGTGTGTCAGACTATAGCCTGCTATCATGGATATGTAATGCTTTGGAATGTAACGGTCTTGGCCTCGCTTTCCCTTCCCCCATCTGCTATTCTATTTACTCTGTCTGCGACAAGTCCTTCTCCCTTCCAAGTCCCTTTGATTCTCCCGACTGTTATCTTCTCCTTCGGGACCACAGTGTCCTCGCTCCACTGACCTGACTTGGCCATGTCCTCAACTTGCCCTCAGCGAATTAGGTCAAGGACTAAGTTCTTAGGTCCAGCCTTGTGGCCAATCAACTGCACTCTCTTGAGCCTTGGTCGCGTGCCGCCCAGGCCAGGCCCATGGACGTATGAATGGTATAAATACTGGCTCCTTGCAGAAATTAGGGAGTGTATCGAGTAGTCAGTTGGGTTGAGATTGCGACTGCGGGTTCGGACTAGACGCTTATCACCTTAACACTGCGAGTCGGGCTGGAGAGCCAGCCAAGGGATTCTGTTCTGAATTGTGTAACACTGCGAGTTGGGATGAGCCAATAAACTTGCTGTCAGGTCCGGAAGACTTTGTGTCCCCTTTACTTTCTACAAGCTGTCCGACTGAACTGCGTGCTGAGTGTGTGGTGCAATGCTTTACAATACATTTCTCGTTAACTGATAATGAAGGTTCCATGTATTCTCATCATCAGAAACAAGGGAAATTTTACCCAACTTACGTTACAATATCAAAAAGCAAGGTTGGGTGCCTTCTAGCCTGGACTATTATGCTCCCTCCCACACAGCACTTACAGCTGTACAGTATGTCCCCAAAAAAATTACAACGGGACCCCACCCCCCCCCCCCCCCCCAATAAGCTTGCTGTCAGGTCCGGAAGACTTTGTGTCCCCTTTACTTTCTACAAGCTGTCCGACTGAACTGCGTGCTGAGTGTGTGGTGCAATGCTTTACAATACATTTCTCGTTAACTGATAATGAAGGTTCCATGTATTCTCATCATCAGAAACAAGGGAAATTTTACCCAACTTACGTTACAATATCAAAAAGCAAGGTTGGGTGCCTTCTAGCCTGGACTATTATGCTCCCTCCCACACAGCACTTACAGCTGTACAGTATGTCCCCAAAAAAATTACAACGGGACCCCCCCCCCCCCCCCCCCCCCCCCGTAATGCAGGCATGAGACAGAGAAAAGTTGAAAAAAGAGGAGAGAGTTTGCGAGGGAGCGTAGCAACCGAGCGGGGGGAGGGTGTGGGAGGGGGGTGTCCCCCCTCCCATGGTAAGGACTTTTTGAAATTCAAGGTATGAAAAAACTCATTTTAATGCATTTTACAACTGACATTTACTATTGTTATGAGGTACATTTTACAGAGAAACATTGTGATAATTGAACTCATGAATGACACTTGCAAAATCTAAAGGAAGGAAAAGTATGCTTAACTGTTATACCTAGGACCTACTCAAATGTGAGGCCATAATAAATCACAGTAATGTACACCTGGTGACGTCTTGCTGGATTCAGTTCATACGGGTACAAAAAAAAAAAAATTAAAATAAATCACAGCTTAGCATTGCCATTGTTGGCTGTCTTTACCTTAGTCCATTAACAGTTTACAGTGCGCAGACCAGGCAAAGTACTACTACTAGTATTGCTGATCTTGGTCCATGTAGTCTAGTAGAGAATCATGTATGTATATAAGACAGCTGAAAATAAATCATACATGCAGCTCAGCATTGTTGACCGTCTCTACTGTTACGTCCATGCAACAGCTAACTTTGACCGAAAGAACGGTCTGTATCTGTCCGTCGGGGAATGTTCCGCGGAGACTGCGTCTGGCTTCACGGATCCCCTCCGTAGGACAGCGTTAATGGCAAGATATAAAAGAGTCCTCCGGACAGACGGATCTTTCTGTCTACAGCTAACTTAGACTGCCTATAATACCTTACAGGAGGTACAACAATTTGTAGACCCGGTTAAGTCCATAAACAGCTAATGTAGACCAAGCAAATGAAGTATTGTTGGATGAAGTCCAGAATGTAAAGCGAATCCTTGCGGCGGATGATGTATCACAAGTTCCAGGTGCAGAGGAAGTCGATTGAATCGCTGGCCTAACGTGGTTAGAAGACGAAACTGGTTCTGGGAGATCAACTTCATATTCCAACCACTGCCACTCGAACTTACTGTATTGGAGACATCTGTGTCAATATGTGTGGCGCTCCGACAAAATGAGTCATAAGTCGCACGGGGAGTTTTCCCGTAATGAGCCGAAAATGAAGGGGAAGCACTGCTCGGGTCGAAATTTTTTTATGACGGATTTTGATTCCTTGATGTTTTATCTGTTTGTACAGAAAATTTCAGCGTGCAAAAATGAGTACAAGTGTCCCAAATCACAGTTTTTCTGAGACAATTTTTTTTCGGTTACATTTTTTTCGAACGCTCGCCTTTGCGTTTCGTTTCGCACCTATTGTTCTTGCCCGATCGGGACTCCGCCTCCGTTGCTAAGGTGTATGCTAATGAGGCATTGCTCTTGACCCCATTGAAGACAAAACAAAGCATGGTGCGCGCGGCGGCGTCGGCGGCCAAGCGGCGAGGGCTTTAGAATTACGCAATAATAGTGAGCTGACCAAGGCTATCGATTGCATGACCAGCGAGTTTCGTTTGATACATGCACTCCATTTCATGAAGTGGTGATTGTTTGACGCACAAATCGCGCTGAAAAAATTAATTCCAACGAATGATCACGCAAAATTTATGATACTTTATCTATGAGCTAATACAATGATCACATATCGAACTTGAAACCTCTTTATGCGTGTGTGTACTTTTACAACGGTTATTAATTGGCCTCATTAATGAATTCATTCAAATAATCATTACTTTCGTTCCCTGGTATGTGACTTGCTGTTTAAAATTCATCTCTGGAGATATAGTAGGGCCTAAGTTGTCAATTATTCTCGTTTTTATAAAGTCGACAATTCGTGTGATAATTCGCCAAATGTATGTAACGCGTACTATTATTTCCCTGGTTAATAAAACTTTTTGCCCTATTTCTTATGATGGTTTGGGCCGTGACGGCATGGAGAGAAATTGGAAGACAAACATTATTAATGCCCAAATAGCTCGTGTTCCCTTTGGAGGATATTCTGACTCTTGTCATCTGTGTATTTTTTAG
Source organism: Diadema antillarum (assembly GCF_040938485.1). Classification (NCBI taxonomy): domain Eukaryota; kingdom Metazoa; phylum Echinodermata; class Echinoidea; order Diadematoida; family Diadematidae; genus Diadema; species Diadema antillarum. Next base: position 30,201 of record NW_027272510.1, read on the forward strand.
AAGTAGGACCTATTTGAGAAAGGGACAGAAAGCTGTGTCGCTACTCAAAAGTGTGCTTCTTCATTTTGTTTTGTTTTTTAATCAGAATGTTTGTAATGATAGCTGTTTGTCGTGTATTGCGTGTAGCTGACATGTGAGAGGTCAAGTCTGCAAAGAATTTGGCTAACAGCTTTGCGAAGTAGCAGCGTTAATTGCCCATTGAATTGTGTATTCTGAGGAATTTCGAATGAAAGAACTCGGACGACACTGTTCACGCCTTAAACCCCGCATCAACGAAGCCTTAAACAATGAAAGGTAAACTTCCTGCTATCAAGGGGTGGATAATCACGCAACCAGTATTCTTTTTTCGCCATTGATAGCAGAATCAGTGACAGAATGGAGCAACAGCGTTGGAGGATCGGCATTATGTCTGCTAATTTGTAAAAGAATGTTTCAGTCCCCTTTTGTGTTCAGAACCACAGTCAGGGACGCTAACTTATCTCCTACAAGCTATCGTTACTATCTTAAAACGTGAATTTTATGAAAGGTTACAAGTGATCGCGGAATCAGTTCTTCTGCGTGACTCAGGCAGGCTTTTATAATAGCATACCAAACTTAAATCGTTTACCTGTATAGAAAGGGCGGGGATATATACACACTTATCGCAATCATCCGGATTTGAGAGTGATACACTCTACTACTTTTCTTCATCTTTCCCCCGACAAAGACCATGGTAATTCAAAACAAACAAACAAACAAACAACAAAACAACCAAACAAACAAACAAGCAGTTGCATTATATCAGAACGTACAGAATTTTTGTGTTTCATGTATTTATAGGTCACCTCTTGATGTATAGTAGGCATTTGTTGTCGTTTTTACAGCGTTTCGTAATAAATGCCTATAGCGAAAACCCAACACAACATTTATCAAGGAGGGAAGGGAACTTAAATTTAAATATAACATACATAATAGTTTACAGAAATCAGACATGTAAATAAGGCAATCATATACATCCGCACGGCCGATTGTAATCTCTTACTTTGATTATCAAACATGATCGCCTGCATTTACGTGTTTTTTTTTCTAATTTCTTGAACTTTGCCTCATTTTCTCTTTTTTTTTAAAACAATTGCTCGAAACATTTAAAAATCGTAACACAGTCTGCTATCCCACAACATAGTATTCCATTTGATTCGTCACTTATTGTTGGTCGGGTGACGCCAAATGTTGGAATCTCGAGCGATATGATACACGGCATTTTGTTTGTTGGTTTTCGTCTCATCGCTCAAAAGAATTTTGATTACGATTACAGAGGTATCATCTACAAGACATAACTGATGGTTTACAGAAGTGATCATCAATTCAGTAAGGATTAGTCAAGTCATGAATTCACTTTACCCAACATGTCTAATCGAACTACGACATTGTTTGGGTAACCGCGCCTTTCTTATTCTCATAGTTCAAACTTATTCTTGACATAATCAAAACAAATAATTCTTTATATAATTTCTCAAAATACTCAAAAGATGGCCTAAGTCAAAACTTTCTGCAAAGTTTGCATACGGCAATCTTTACTAGCCTAAACAAGTTTTCTAGAGCTATCAGTTCCCCCTATGACGATGACTTCGATTGCGTTTTGAACTTGTATCAAACTACTTTCAAAACAGCTATTACCTTTATAGTTCGATTAATGAACCAGTCTTTTGAATTCATAACCAATATTCGTAATCGTAACCATACAGTAACATAATACTGCATGTCAATCAAAGTAGGAAAATGTAAATGCTATATCAGTAGCGCAAAATAAATGAGTAACTAGAGATTGTAATTTGTCATCACTGACAAATTAAGGTGATCCGATTTTTTTTTATCAATGATTCGAGTCCTGATCGCAATAGGCATGACCATACAAGTTTCATCTGTGTTTAGAGACATTGGCCGTGTGATGTTTGCATTCTCATTTAGCAAAGGGAGTCATATCTGCCATGTTAGGTACAAAATTCTGTATACACTATAACGAAAAAACAGCAACAAGTACATATGACCTTTGACCCACCTTTGCACTCCCAAGATTGCATCTGATGAAATAGTGGTTATTTTGTGAAATGATTCTCGCGACATCGTCTATACGTGTGAAAAATATGGGAAAGATAGGACAGGTATTCACTAAGATACAGGATGAAACATTTATGACCTTTGACCCTAATTTACACACCCAAGATGTTGTCCGATCTAGTAGTTGTTATTTTATGAAATAATGTACGAGACATGAACTAAACATGTGCAAAATATGGGGGTGATAGGGCGTGTTTTTCTTGAGTTATTGCAAAGAAAGTTGCAGAAAGAAAGAAATATCTCAATACATAGAAGATAAGCTTTAATTTCAACCAAGATTTTTATCGTAATCCCGACATTGTATGAAAGAACGAAGGTATGAAAACGATAGCGCAAAGTCTCAGCTACAACATATTAAAATCTGGGAGAAATTCACTGAAGGGTAAGTGAGCTAGTGCTCGATAAAGACAATCATGTCAATTTTCACATAAAAAAAACCCTCCCATAGAGATAACACGTCATAACGAAGATACAAAAAGAAGTACATATGACCTTTGACCTCAATTTGCACACCCAAGATGGCATCTGAGTAAAAAGTAGTTATTTTGTGAAATGATCCTTGTAACATAGTCCTTACGTGTGCAAAGTATGGGAAAGATAGGACATGTATTCACTAAGATACAGGGTGAAACACTTATGACCTTTGACCCTAATTTACATACCCAAGATGGTGTCCGATCAAGTAGTTGTTATTTTATGAAATAATTCACGTGACATGAACTAAACATGTGCAAAATATGGAAGTGATAGGGTATGTTTTTCTTGAGTTATTGCACAGAAAGTTGCAGAAAGAAAGAAATATTTCAATACATCGAAGATAAGCTTTAATTTCAAGCAAGTTTTTTGACGTGATCCCGACATCGTATGAAAAAACGAAGGGCACACTTACGATAGCCCAAAGTCTCAGCTACAACATATTAAAATCTTGGAGAAATTCACCGAAGCATAAGTGAGCTAGTGCTCGATGAAGATAGTCATGTCAGTTTTCATTTCCATAAAAATTGCACTCCCATTAAGATTACACGTAAACTGGTCAAATTTGACAAGGTTACTTTCAATCCATTTTTACGAAGTGATGCCGTCATCCAATCAAAATTTTGTAATTATATGACTGAAAGATGATTAAATAAGCTACATTATATTGAAATTTGGGTGAAAATTGGCAAAGGATAAGTGAGATACGCTCGAGTAAACTTGAAATTTGATGACGTCATTTTGAAAATTTACTTTTTTTACTTTATTAAGAAATTTGATATCTTTTAATCATTTTGTCAGCATAGCCAGCCCATGAAATAACATGAACAACTCATCAGCTTTCAGAATATGCCAAGAAAAAGGGGGGTCACCGTTCATCCTGACGAGTTAAATCCGATTTAAAATTGGCGGTTTTTTGGCATTGTTGCACTGTATATCGCCATTGACGCGCGCGCGGAATTTCAACTTTGACGGGCCCGTATGACGTCATATTTAGTCGGATTGACTTGAAACTCGGTAGAAATATTCCTTGACATTTCAGGCATCCGATCTGTGTAAAAAAAGTGGAAATTTCTGTTGCATATTAGCTGTGCGTGCGAATATGTGCGCGCGCGTACGCGTCCGTCCAATTTTTTCAATTTTTCAAAAAATGCTCCAAATGGTCTGAAACGTGTGCAAAAAAATTTTGAGCTCGATTGGAGCATACAAATATTTCAACGCGCGCGTACGCGCGCGTTTTGAGATAAAAATGAATTTTGAGAATATGAGCAGAATTCATTTGACTTGAAATATATGTGACGTAAATTTCATTGAAATATTCCATTCCATTAATGATATATGCATGAAAATGTGTTTTCATATAATGACGTCATAGTGACGTCACGATCGACCAATCACAATGATACATTAGATTTGTCGTCTTTGGGACATGATACATATATGGTATGAGTTTGAAGTTGATACTCTGAGTACTTTCTGAGTACGTAGATACACAACTTTTGTCCAGAAATAAAGAAAGAAGAAGAAGAAGAAGAAGAACAAAGAATCCGTACAGATACAGAAGGTGATCCGAGAGGATACTCGGATCACCTAATAAAACGATAGCGCAAAGTCTCAGCTACAACATATTAAAATCTGGGAGAAATTCACCGAAGGGTAAGTGAGCTAGTGCTCGATAAAGACAACCATGTCAATTTTCACATTAAAGAAAATTCCCTCCCATAGAGATAACACGTCATAACGAAGACACAAAAAGAAGTACATATGACCTTTGACCTCAATTTGCAACGACAAGATGGCATCTGAGTAAAAAGTGGTTATTTTGTGAAATGATCCTTGTAACATGGTCTTTGCGTGTGCAAAATATGGGAAAGATAGGACATGTATTCACTAAGATACAGGGTGAAACACTTATGACCTTTGACCCTACTTTACATACCCAAGATGGTGTCCGATCAAGTAGTTGTTATTTTATGAAATAATGTACGTGACATGAACTAAACATGTGCAAAATATAGAAGTGATAGAGGCCGTTTTTCTTGAGTTATTGCAAAGAAAGTTGCAGAAAGAAAGAAATATCTCAAGACATCGAAGATAAGCCTGAATTTCAACCCAATTTTCTGACGTGATTCCGACATCGTATGAAAAAACAAAGGGCACACTTACGGTAGGGTAAAGTCTCAGCTACAACATATTAAAATCTGGGAGAAATTTACCGAAGCTTAAGTGAGCTAGTGCTCGATAAAGATAGTCATGTCAATTTTCATTTCCAGAAAAACTGCACTCCCATAGAGATAACACGTAAACTGGTCAAATTTGACAAGATTACATTTAATCCATTTTTACGAGGTGATACCGTTATCCAATCAAAATATTATAATTTTATGTTTGAAAGAACATTAAATAAGCTACATCATACTGAAATCTGGGTGAAAATTAACAAAGGACTAGTGAGATACGCTCGAATGAACTTGAAATTTGATGACGTCATTTTGAAAATTTACTTTTTTTACTTTATTAAGAAATTTGATATCTTTTAATCATTTTGTCAGCATTGCCACCCCATGAAATGACATGTACATCTCATCAGCTTTCAAAATATGTACAGAAAGTGGAGGGTCACCGTCCATCCTGACGAGTAAAATCGGATTTAAAATTGACAGTTTTTTGGCATAGTTGCACTGTATATTGCCATCGACGCGCGCGCGGAATTTCAACTTTGACGGGCCCGTATGACCTCATATTGAGTCGGATTGACTTGAAACTTGGTAGAAATATTCCTTGACATTTCAGGCAGCCGATAAGTGTGAAAAAACGGGAAATTTCTATTGCATATGAGCTGTGCGTGCGTATATGAGCGCGCGCGTACGCGTCCGTCCAATTTTTTCAATTTTTCAAAAAATGCTCCAAATGGTCTGAAACGTGTGCAAAAAAAAATTGAGCTCGATTTGAGCATACAAGTATTTCAACGCGCGCGTACGCGCACGTTTTAAGATATAGATGAATTTTGAGAATGTGAGTAGAATGCGCTTGACTTGAACTATATGTGACGTAAATTTGATTGAAAAATTCCATTCCATTAATGAGATATGAATGAGAATGTGTTTTCATATTATGACGTCATAGTGACGTCACGGTCGACTGATCACAATGATTTTACAAGATTTGTCGTCTTTGGGTCACCATACATATATGGTATAAGTTTGACATTGATAGGCAATGCACTTTCTGAGCTAACCTCTGCACAACTTTTGGGGAGAAATAAAGAAAAAAAAGAAGAAAGAATCCGTACAGATACAGAAGGTGATCCGAGAGGATACTCGGATCACCTAACTATTATCTTCATACATTCTAATTCCTAAGTGATGTCGCTACGAAAATGACACATGGTTTGACGACTGCTTCAAGCGAATAATAAAAAAAAAAGGAATGGGATATACTTCTAATGATAGTACCACGCCGTACAATGCATTTCACTGTATTTGATAACGTTTATTTACGTTTCTGTGCGCTTTACATATACGGAAAATAAAAGGCAGATTGATGCTATTAACATGCTAACACACAACGCATTCAAAATGTTTTTTTTTTTTAAATACACCGTGTACAATATAATGTTTTAGTATACGGTTTGAAACTTTTAATTTGCAAGTCCTTTATAAAGTTATAAGCAGGGTTATTACATTATCAAGCAAAAATTAAAGTATTTAGGGATTTGGATTTGCGCAGAAGACTATACAGTGCTATATATGGCGATCATTCGCAACAGAGACAATCCTCTTCAATAGATATATACAATGTAATTCTGTTTTCATGAATTGAAAGAGAAACGAAAAGAAGTCAAATTTTTAACTTCATTTAGCTTTCTCACCAATTGAACTTAATTTGATCTGCCACGCATGATCGCTGTGTGCTCTATAAATTCTATTAAAATATTATTTAATCGGCGTGCTTGTTTTTTATGTAGAATATCACAGGTAAGTTTAATTCATTGAAGTTCATAATGTTTGTACATATGGCGTGTTCGTTGTTTTGTATTTTCATTTTTATAATATATCATGTGTCCATTATCTGATTCTGACCACGAAGATATGGCGACTGTTTAAATGCGGAGCATGTACTGGAAAACTGTAATGTCTCCTGCCAGTATAGACAAACTAGTTTCTAGTCTATCCCTGCTTGAAATGGAAATGAAATTTTAAAAAAAACCGAAGTTCGACCTTCAGCAGATTTCAACCGTTTTGTATAGTGCCTGATTCATGTAATGGACACAATTCTTTAGCGCACATAAGCAATCACACATCTTTCGGGAATAGATGTGTGTCTTAATGATTGTATCACAAGGAAGAAAACTCGTCTCCTTGCCTGAATTTTAGTTTCTTCCTGTTCAAGCTTGTGTGAAAGAAATAGTTGAACATCAATCGCAATCATTACGAGAGGCACATCCTTAAAAATAAGCACAGGAGTACTGAGACACACTACGAAATAAAAACGGGCCTTTTATCACTATTGACAACGCATGGCATCGAAATGCTTTTTTTTTTTTCTTGGGGGGGGGGGGGTAATACAATTGATTATTCTGAAGGTTCGTTAATCACACAATGAAATATGGTTCGCTATTAGCTTAGGTTCGTTGACAAGAAAATTAAATGCGGTTCTTTTCCGGTGGTTCCTTTTTAATACCCGAAAGTAATCAAGCAATCATTTTTTTCTAATAAGGTTTGTGAATACAAAACGAAATGAAGAAGGCCTAAGTATTAATTCCGAATATTAGTCAGTATTATTATCTATACTCCACTTCTCAAATGCAGAAAGATTGTAACTGCAAATGTGATGTAAAAAAAAAAAATCAGCTTAAGCTACTTGCTAAGTTAATGGTTTTTTATATGCTATGGTATTACAAAAGTGACTGAGAATAAGAAGTATATTTATGATACAATCATTGTAAACCCAACGTGAAGCTGTCAAGCCTACATCAACCTTTGCTTCTGATACGTATGATATGTGCAGCATTGACAAGCGTGATAAGCGATAATTACTGTGCACGCAACGCCTATAAAGGAAATGTGCCTAATTTGGCGGGAATTCAGAATGTTACGGCTGTATACAGCTGCAGCAGAACAGACGCGAAAGCAGTCTTTGATGCTCTGCAACATTACGACCATGTGCGTAATTTGAGGGTTTTTAGTACACGCAAAGAACACGATCTCAAAAGACGACTATCGTTAATTAACCTCATTGACTTTTTCTACCGATGCTGTCTTTTGAACCCCCGCCTACAATAGGTTCTCAGGTTCTATTTAGGTATTAGTACTTGCATGCTAAACGCATCCTCTTTAGTTTCCATTGACAACAACATGGGAGGAGAATGGAAGCGATCAACGCCCTTGCTAAAAGACGCTTCTCGTAAGACGCATTGCGTGCCTTTTTTTTTCCTTTCTACTGTTTCCTTTTGTTTGTGAGTTAAAAAGTTGCGGCAAACCACAACGCAGCCGAATCACAACGCGTACCGACGCATTCATGCGGCGGCAGCGGCACGGACACAAACGCGCCGAAGTTTACATTCGGGCTGCCGTATTGGTCAGAATCGTTAATGACAGACCTGTCCTGCGATTGGTTAATTATCTTACATACCCAAGCTATCGCCTTATACGGTAGTGCGTGCGATGGAGCGTAAACGCCGTCGCTAAGCAGGACTGTTGTATTGTTTCGTCCCGTGAAAGAAAAAGGTTGTGAGCTAGAACGTAGCCTGAACTTTGAGAGCGATTTTCTCCGTTATTTAGAAAATGGACTGACATCATAAACGTAGTTAATATTCGTTTTTATGATCTATAGGGATATCGAAATGAGTTGTATGACATATCAGTGTAAAGCTTAGAGTCTGTAGAATTCACATATACGCATAACTACGATTTCATTTTTTGCGACTTTTGACTCATTCCGACGGAGCGCATCACATATCCGCTACACGAGGGTCATCCATATCGAAGGTCTTCATTTTCTCGTCGAAGAAAGAAATATTCTCACCGGTCCACAAAATCACGATGACAAATGTAGGTCACGCCAACGTAATCAGCGGGATACAAAAGCAGCACATCGCGTAGACAGAAAGATCCGTCTGTCCGGAGGACTCTTTTATATTTTGTTAAAAGTTATAACGCTGTCCTCCGTATACAGAGGAGATCCGTGAAGCGAGACGCAGTCTCCGCGGAACATTCCCCGCGACGGACAGATACAGACTGATCTTTCGGTCAACGCATCGCACTGAATGCTGCGGCAGCGCATGCATGCCGAAGCTCCTTGATAGTACAGTAATGATACACGGCAGGGGTCGCACTTAATTTTTTTTTTAACTAGCCAGGCGGACTACTTAGAATCAATTTTGACACTGAAGCAATATTTGGGCTAGCCAGACGGACTAGTTACTTCAGAATTTTATGATTTTTAGCTAGTCCGACATGGTTTTGGGTGGCCAATGGCCAGCGGACCATCGCCAATTTCGAACCCTGTTACACGTATAATACGCAGTTACAGCTTCACACACGTGTGCATCATATCACACCACACTGCAAGCTACAGTATAGTACCGTAGCTACAAGTTGATCGACACGCACGTTTCACATCCATTTCACGCATGAAACATGCAACATTGCACAGCTGCCCACTGACAAATGCACTTGAATCACTATTCACACACGGCGAGATATGGTGGCTGCAAAAAAAAAAAGAAAAAAAAAAAGAAAAAGAGGAAAATCACAGAAATTTTCCCGACTGTGTATTTTCTCCCCAGAATTTCAAAATCCGCGGATCCGCGGAGAAATCTCATGCCTGGTAATGATATCTTTAAAAATAATGAATCAATCTAAATATAAATTCATGGTATGAAACTATATAACTCATTGCCCACATCTTACAGAAAACCCCATTCCATTTGCTTCAGTGGTCAAAGAGAAATGAGGAATTTTGTACAGAGGATGTCAGGAATCTCTTTCGTCCAAGTTCTGTCTATTATTCACGCACTAGAGCATTGAATTGCTAAAATTGGAAAAATCAGACTCATGACATGCTTTACAACAATCTACATTTCTCTGTGACCGCTTAACCAAATTGAATGGGGTTTTCTGCAAAATAGAGCTAAGATGTTATATTTCAAGACCCTGAAGTAGCACTTAGACAGGTGGATCATTTTGGATGTTATTAATTCGAAAAATTGATTGTAATTTTTTGGGGACATACTGCAGTATGTCATACAAAAATTACAATCAGATTTTCGCATTGATAACAACCAATATGATTATTTTTTTTTCAATGCTACTTCAGGGTCTTGAAATATAACATCTTAGCTCTATTTTGCAGAAATCCCCATTAGATTTGGTTAAGCGGTCACAGAGAAATGTGGATTGTAGTAAAGCATGTCATGAGTCTGATTCTTCCAAGTTTACCACTTAGATGATTTTGTGTGTGAACAACAGACAGAACTTGGACAAAAGAGATTCCAGACATCCTGTACAAAATTCCTCATTTCTCTCTGACTGAAGCAAATCGAATGGGGTTTTCTGTAAGATGTGGGCAATGAGTTATAGTTTCATACCCTGAATTTGTATTTAGATTGATGCAATACTTTTAACGATATCATTGAATAGGGCCCCGTTGTAATTATTTTTGGGACATACGGTACATGTCGGACCTTAGCTGAAAGCAAGCTGCCACCTGCACCAGGCCCATGAACAACCGTATTTATATGCCAGGACTTGATACGGCTGAATGCAACAAAACAGCTACAGTGTACCATACACCCTATGGCGTAGCTTGCCATGAGAACCCTGACAAAATGTGCAGCAACCATCAAGCAACCATGACAAAATGGGCACTAAATATGGCAGAACACGATAATAATTTGAAAAAAATCATGAGATGCCATGGAATACGCTCCCCATCCCACTACAAACTGCCTCCAAGTTTTGTTGCAGCCCGTAACACACTGTCACGTTTGGTTGCTTTCACCCAGTTTTCCAGGGGTCTATGTCGTGTCTCATCTGCACCGTGACTGATGTGGCGAATCTTTAGAGAGCTTAGAAATCAGAGCAATCTTGGCCTGTCACGTTTGCCCATCCTGTGTCCCCCCCCCCCCCTCCCCATTTCATTCATTGCTACCCTTTTCTCCGGTTTGCATTTAACACAAAAACATTTAAAAACCATTTCACAATTAGACTGATTTGTACAATGTAGCTATTAGAGCCAATGGTTGTCATTGTGAAGCTGCAATGTGCTGGTCACATGATAGTGACACTAGGTCATGTTAAATACGTTTTCTATTGGAAAGAATCCCTCTGAGTCAAAATTGCTTTTTGCTGAGGGATTTTCACTTCTACTAACAAAGCAAGTGCCGTAATTTGTCTCCCCCACAAACGTACACCTTTTTAATATTTTGTTCACAAATGGACCTATGGAGCAAAAGTTAGGAGTCATAATTAAATGCAAAATACATTGGGCCCCAAAAGTGCATTGACCCCTGAATGTGACCTTTGACCTTGTGGTGACCATCAACTCCCAAAGATACATCTACCATCCAAGTTTGGTCACAAATAAACTTACGGATCAAAAGTTATGACCCATACCCAAAACGCACCCTAAAAACTTAACATTGGGCCCTAAAAGTTCATTGACCCCTGTCTGTGACCTTTGACCTTGTGGTGACCATCAACACCCAAAGGTACATCTACCATCCAAGTTTGGTCACAAACAGACTTGCGGGTCAAAAGTTATGGTCCATAATCGAAACGTGCCCTAAAATTTAACATTGGGCCCTAAAAGTTCATTGACCCCGGTCTGTGACCTTTGACCTTGTGGTAACCATCAACTCCCCAAGGGACATCTACCACCAAAGTTTAGGCACAAACGGACTAATGCATTAAAAGTTATGACCCATACCCAAAACGCACCCTAAAAACTTAACATTGGGCCCTAAAAGTTCATTGACCCCTGTCTGTGACCTTTGACCTTGTGGTGACCATCAACACCCAAAGGTACATCTACCATCCAAGTTTGGTCACAAACAGACTTACAGATCAAAAGTTATGGTCCATAATCGAAACGTGCCCTAAGAACTTAACATTGGGCCCTAAAAGTTCATTGACCCCGGTCTGTGACCTTTGACCTTGTGGTAACCATCAACTCCCAAGGGACATCTACTACCCAAGTTTAGGCACAAACGGACTAATGGATCAAAAGTTATGACCCATAATCGAAATGCACCCTAAAAACTTAACATTGGGCCCTAAAAGTTCATTGACCCCTGCCTGTGACCTTTGACCTTGTGGTGGACATCAACTCCCAAAGGTACATCTACCATCCAAGTTTGGCCAAAATACATTTACGGATCAAAAGTTATGGCCCATAATCGAAACGCTAATCGAAAAGTTTTGGTACCTCAAAGGTTTCCCTGAATTTCCTTGTCTTAGTTTGTGTTTCAGGTTAAAGTACTTTTCATATAACTAACACTGTGAGACTTACTCGCCCCAAAGTGCTCTCATATCTTAGTAATCATGCAATAATGGTTTCGTACCAGAGCCGCCGTCGTTCGACGGCGAGGTAGTACACGTATTGTGCGAAACCATTATTGCATGATAACTGCGACCAGCAGCGTGCAGCCCCATACAAAACACGTGTACACATAGCTAACTGCGACCAGCAGCCCCATACGCATAGCGTAACGGGGCTTCGCATTGTAGCATCCAGGATCATGACAGATTTAGCATTGCGGGTAAATATCAACTTAAAATCCAAAAATTTCTTCAATTTGAAGACTTACCAATTAAGTTGAAGTATTGAAAACAGGATTCGGGCAACGTTTGGTTCTACCAATAGTCCCTTTCTGTTCGAATTGATGACTGAATGTGACTCGGTCGAGAGGACCTTGGGAGAGCTACATACACTGAATACTACGGCCAGCGCATGCACACATATCACATGCGCACAAATTTCAAATCCATGAACGGATAAGATGTTTGTGTGCGCATGCAAAGAAAACAAAAGGGGTTCATTAGAAGTCAAAGGCAGGGGGCCCCAACAGGTAAGGGAGGGGGATTCAAAGCGATGTTGCTTCCCTATTCATCTTTGTCCTTCATGGGTTGCCCCTGATCCTTGAGATCATCATTGGCCCACTTCTGCCTTTCGTCTGTGTCTGTGTCTACCTTTGTCTGTTAACCCCCTTGATTTGTAGATTGGCTCGCCACTATTGGATAAGCAGTTTCCAGCAGCTTGTTTCGTTACCTGACAAAGGAAATACAACATGCATATAAAACTCTGAAAACAGAGAGCTACTCAAAGAATGAGAGAAACTTACCACTTTGCCTGGCCTTGCCCACGTGCTAACGAAGCCCTCTTGACAGGCTGTCACAATACAGTCCTCTCTAAAAAGTAGGGATGTCAATCTCTCATGTGCAATCTTTTTGGCCACTACAGGTTCTAATGTGAGCACCTCATCCAGCCTTGGGCACAGATTGGTCCCAATGGCTCTTGAGCCCTCTTCAAAGATCCTCAGGTGCATTTTGTTCAGATGTGAGTGCACGCTACTCTTGCTAGACACACTATCCTTCTTGTTTTTCTCCTTGTGCTTGTCGGAAAGTGAGAGAGTGGAGAACTTGGAGAGGGTGCCATCCGGGTGGTTTGAGCTGGCATTGCTGCTGGCTTTGTGTGAGATGTTATTGCAATGTGATGCGGACAGCTGCGTGTTGGTGCGAGTTCTGGCAGGTGGCTGGAACTGCTGGATCATGTCCTCCGTGAGTTCCCATAGGCACAACTGTGTGTCCTGTCCTATTGATCCAAAGCGGTACAGGAGAGGGGGCGGTAGGTCACTGGCACTTCTTATTGAAGTCCTGGAATAATTGCTAAAGGAGCGATCCCTGTTATTACTCACATCATGATTGTGAGTGCCAAAGTCATCATCACTTCCAAAGTCATGTCCATCACCATTCATCATTCCTGTTGTAAAAGGGTCAAATGTGACAACACTTACCCATGAACTGTGACCTCTCCCCCTTGCTATAACCCTTAGTTCTAGGAATGACCACACTGTCACAAGATCGTCTTCACCTCCCACCACAATATACTTGCCATCTGGGCTCCAACATACACATATTAGGCCACCAAAGTAGCTTTTCATCATGCCATGGAGTTCCATTGTATCATAGTTGAAAACTCGCAGGAATCCATCCTGTGACACACACGCTAAGTAGTTGGCATCAGGTGAGAAGGCAAACTCATTGATGGAGCCCTCCCCCACTGCCCACCTGTATACAGGGTTCCTTGGTGTCTTGCTCTTGCATGTGAAGACTGCATAACCCTCACCCTGCTTGATGTGCTGGTAGTGAGGTGGTGTGTTCACAGGTAGCAGTGTCTCATTGTACACATACATAAATCCACTCTGGTGGGATGCAATGAACATGTGTTCTGTTCCAGGAACCCACTTTAGGCACATAACTTTGCTCTTGTCTATTGTCCTCTGCAATAAAAAAAAAAATATTAAAAAAATGATACAGTAAATTGTTTCAATACAATATAAGGATACATTACTACTGTATCAGTTAGAGCACACTTTAAACTAGACCAATAAATCTGCCTCTTGTTTCGGTGGCCTCTTGTTAACTGTACTGTCGATAATACAGTCAGCCCCTCATAACAGACGGATATCTTCCTTTCACTCTGCTGTGTGGACTGTGCGATCTATCTGCGCACATGTGAGTTCAGTGGTTTGAACGTGACTGCTGCATCTTATAGGGAAGCTCAGTTCTAAGTCCATTTTACTCGATAAAGCATGCAGAACTGTGTTAAAGAGGAATAAATCATGAAATTGGTGAGCTTCACTTGTTCGTTGAGTATATAGATCAGCATGCCCAGTTTTGTGATCTCTTATTTAATATTATAAAACAAGAGACCCGGGGGTCTAGCGCTCACCTGAGTATCGCAAGTTCACCTTTCATGCATTCTAGCAGACTCTTACCTGAGAACACTGGAAACTTGTGGTGGGGGGTAGCTTTGAGAGCTGAGGCCATGGTGTCCATTTGCATATTCCATCACACCAGGGGGGTGTTTCATAAAGCTGTTCGTAAAGTTACGAACAACTTACGAGCGATTGGTGATCAGTTGCGATGTGCTATACTTACTAGAATTTGAATAATTCACCACAAGAACTGATCACCAGTCGCTCGTAAGTCGTTCGTAACTTTACGAACAACTTTATGAAACAGGGCCCAGTAAAAAAAAAAAAAAACCTGCCAAGTACACTGTACTTCATAGAATGTTGGACTATGTAGTTTTTTGGGTTTTTTTTTGTTTTTTGTTTGTTTTTGTTTTTGTTTTTGTTTTTGTTTTTTGTTTTTTTTTGGGGGGGGGGGGAGATTTAAAGCCCTACCACTTTTGATTCTAGAGAAGAATATTATTGAATATTCCTTAATTTAGGAGGTTTGGACCCCCTGGGGCCCCCAAAGAAAGCATGTTGCCCATTCAAACACTTTGAGATCCTATCCCTAGTCGGGAAGGGGGGGGGGGGGCAGCCCTGGATCTGCAGTGAACAAACTTGGAACTACAGTCATCAATGTACAAACTCAAAGTAACTTTGCTTTAAATATCACTTCTGGTTCTCAAGAAGAATTGTAAATATTCCTTAATGTTGGAGGGGGGCGGAATTAGGCCCCTTTGGGTCTCCCAAGGGGTTTGGCCCTTCTGGGGGGCCCCCCAGGTGGGACATGGTGCCCATTTGATGGAATTGAGATTCTATCCCCCTAGGGATGCTACCTGCCAAGTTTGGTGAAAATTCATCATGGCATTTTCAAGAAAAAGAAGAAAATTTACAATTTAGGCCACAATTTCGGTCCCCTTGGGCCCTCAGTTGGGGCATGGTGCCCATTTGATGGGGATGAGATTCTATCCCCCTAGGGATGCTACCTGCTAAGTTTGGTTAAAATTCATTTTGGCATTTTCAAGAAAAAGATGAAAATGTACAATTTTGGCCCCATTAGGACCCCTCCCCACCCCTCTCTCCTGAGTCCCAAGGGGGGCACCCCAGATTCCGCCATGAACAAACTTGAAACTACAGTCATTAAAGTACTAAGTCGTAGTATTAACTTAGCTCTATCACTTCTGGTTCTACAGAAGAAGATTTTTTAAGATTCCTTAATTTTTGGGGGTTTGGGCCCCTCTGGGGGGCCCCCCAGGTAGGGCATGGTGTCCATTTGAACAAGTTGAGATCCTATCCCCCTAGGGATGCTACCTGCCAAGTTTGGTGAAAATCGGTCATGGGATTCTCAAGAAGATGAAAATGTAAAAAGTTTATGCACGACGCACGCCGGATGCCCGACGAAGAGCGATCGCAATAGCTCACTCGAGCCTTTGGCTCAGGTGAGCTGAAAAGGGAACTTCTACCACATTTCTTATTTGCCGTCATCAGGGAAGTTAAGTCCACACAGCAGAGTGAATAGAAGACATCTGTCTGTTGAGAGGGGCCGACCGTATTCTCGACCAAAAAAGAGTGAACAAGAGGCCTTCGTTTAAAAGGCAGATTTATCAGTCTAGCTTTAAGCACCAACATTTCTACAAATTGTTTAATAAGTGTACATTGGTTAATTCATATACTGTAAAAATGGAAATTTTCGCGAAGTTGAATTTTTAGCGCATTTCGTGTGAGAAACGAGCATGAAAATAAAAGCATGCGAATATCTTTGCTTGCCATACTCCAGTGGCGGATGTCTTGATTCCGCGGAATTAAAAACATGCAAAACTCATCTTACTCAGCCCAGCGCGAAATATCCACTTTTACAGTATTTGGCTTCAAAGACAGTATCTCAGCTAAATACAGAATACAACTTTTTAATTTATTCAAAGCATTAGATTTAGTTAAAAGGGGACTTCCACATCAGTTTTTCTAAACAGAAAGCATAGAATGATATGAACACAATGGTGAAAATTTGATCAAAATCACATAAAAATTAGGGAGGCTGATAATTGATAATTGACATTGATAAGTGTTGTTAATTTTTGCAAAACAGTCTTGAACAGCTGATATGAGTCTGTGCAAATGACCTCACATTTTTCCATATCGTGTACAAAAATCAGATGAAAAATCTATTTTTGTGTCAGAAAGTGTTAAACATACACCTGTACCGTTGAATTGTTATCACTAGTTGAATAACTTCAACATAATGATCAGTCAAATATATAAGGTTTTGAGACTAAGGCAAAATTTCTTTCGAACCCCAAAAAAGATTATTTCAAGATTTTGTGTACAAAGTTGCAAAGTGGCAAGTTGTGAGGTGATAACATCAACTCATTCATATGCATATCCAGGGCCCCGTTTTATCAAAAGATAAATTTAACGTTAAGTCAAGATAATCTATGATTAACTTCTCATATCAACTCTAAGTCCAATTAATCAATGATTAACTTCCAAATAAACTTCAAGTCCGTTTTATCACGAGACCCAGAGATTAAATCAACTCCAACTTCACCCCAAATCAACATATAAGTTTTCTTAACCGCTCCAAATCCATGATAACTTTACAGTTGATAAAATATTAACTCTACGTAGAGACAGTATAGCTGGGGTCTTGTCACAAATGTTTGTCTGTTAACTGCTCGCTTTCTCTTAACATTTAGTTGCGTTTCTTTCATGTAATTATGGTCTTTTCCTTGCATGAAATTCACGATCGGTACGCATTGCTTACGCGACTGCTGCATGCAAACACCCTAGACAGCAGTCTCAATCCCAGCCTGCGCGCCCGATGCCTCGGCCCGCCCGCCTGCCAATAAAGCCATCATCAGCAAGGGCAAGTAACCGAGTAACTAGAACCGCGTCTGTGTGCAATGCATATCTTGCCAAAGAACCCATTAATGCGAGGAAACCAGTGATTTCTGACGTGCGTAGGCCTACGTAGAGCTAGTTCGTCAATAGATACCAATTAAGAGTTTAGTAGGCCTATACAGAAAATAAAGAGTTTAATTCTATAGCACCGAGTCATGAACTCGTCGGGACGACGCGGGAGGATGCATGCCAGTGCGTGGCTTTGCCGCCATGCCACAACTGTCACGAACTGCCACGAATAGTTCACGAACAGCTCACGTCGGGTTTACGAGAAGTTCACATGTTCACAAATTGGTGCGTGTCGCAGCGTGGCCGTGCCTTCCCACTGACACGGTCACGTGTACTTCATGCAATGATGGCACGAGCAGTTCACGACTAGTTTACGCACTTCACGAACAGGTTGCGCATGGCACGAGCAGTTCACGACCAGTTCAAGAGCAGTTCACGAGCAGTTCACAACTTCTGTGCCACAGTGGCGCTCGCGTCGGTGCGGTGGTATATACAGTCAACCTCGCTTACCTCGACGTCAGATAAGCCGAATATCACTTACCTCGGGGGCAAAATGAAAGTCCCGATTGTTCCTATGGAGTTTCCGTGTACTAAAAATCGCGTAGCTCGAACTCGAAGTTCGGTTACCTCGAAGGGGAATCTAATGTCCCGATCTTAATTAACTTATTGTTTTTCCCAGCATGTTGCTCGAATCGAAATTGCAAACATCACTCAGCATTTCCGATTAAGCGCGCGTGGACAGCGAAGACATGTCACAAATCTTTTCACACTCAATTGTAAATATTTTAAGACCAGAACGATCATGCGCCCAAAGAAATACCCGGTACACAGCTGACAAGAAAAATCCCCAACACCTACCTACACACGTACACGGTATGCATATAGCACCCGTGCCAATGGAGTGCTTATGATAGCACTACGCTCTGCCCCATCATCTTTTCTTTAACGACTGTGTTCTGATTTGCGATCGTGATAGTCATGCCGTGCGCGTAGATTTCTTAAACGTCGTGGCGCACCTGCTTAGGTGTTGACAGTTATATCTTTGGCATTAATCACGGTCCACCGTCCAAACATCAATCTCCTGCTAGAGCTTTTTAAACTTTTTTCCTTTCACAAAGTTTGTTTCATTGATTCTCCCCCAAGAACGCAAGCACTGAATACTTCTTTTTTTTTTCAGCAATGCGATTATGAAAATAGTGTGGTATATATTATAGAAGTATAGACCTAGCATAATATGGAATAGTATAGATATGATTTAACAACAGTTTCTGATAAATATAGATGTTACGGAATGATACGCTGTACGATTTTCAGAAAAAAAAATCATAATTTATTACTTTACCCCTGTTTTGACTTGAATCTTATTTGAGTTTTCGGTAATTAATTTTTTTTTCTTTTCTAGCACAATCGTATATGCCTTGTTTTTTGTTTGTTTGTTTGTTTGTTTTTTTTTTTTTGGGGGGGGGGGGTTTGGCAACCGAGTAGCCCATCCTTTGTGTGCTGCACTTATTCAGGGCTCGACACTAATGGTGGTCCGGGGCCACCAAAAACACGAGTCGGACCACCAAAAAAATGTTGGATGTTTGCCTTTACTTTTGGAGATGAACAGTGGTAACAATCGGCTCCGCAAGATGCTAAAATAAATGTCAAATGTTTGCTTTTAATTTTGGAAATGAATAATGGTGATATTCAACTCCACATGATACTAAAATAAATGTCGCATGTTTGCTTACTTTTGGAAATGAATAACGGCAAGATTCAGCTCCGTACGGTACTTGAATTAATGTCGGATATTTGATTTTGCATTCGGAAAAGAATAAGGAGAACATTCGGCTCCGGAAGATGCTGAAATAAATAAATTAAACGAGAACTTACCTGTTTGAAGTTTGATTTTTATTATTTGAGTAATAGGAGTGTGAGTTAATATGAGATCCCACTCGTACGCATGCGCAGTCAATATTCGTCGCCCAGGCAAATCTCCACCTAAGCAATCGGACTGTCTTCCGACGTCTAATACATAATGTCAACTTGGGTGAGAGAACTGAACCAAAGACCCAACTGGGTCAAGTGAGATTGCCTGATCCATGAGGAAATGCGACCACTGTCACAATCCCACAATCTGGAAATACACTGTAAATTGACGGAGAAGAACATTACCTTGAAGTTTGAATTGAGGGTGGGAGTGGAGGGCATATTAACTCACACTCCTATTACTCAAATAATAAAAATCAAACTTCAAACAGGTAAGTTCTCGTTTAATTTATTTATTATTTTTCGTAATCTCCGTTGTTCGTTAATATGAGATTTTGAAGCAAGTGGTCGCATTTCTGCAAAAACCAAGCAATGTATGGGGATAAGAATGACATAGTAGCTCACCAATAATACTCTTTCTCTTCAATGATTATCCAGTACCGCCATGGAGAACCTACATGTAGGTCCTGCCCTGATCGACGGCTTATCATAGAACCTGTTGAAGGTTTCCTCATTAGACCATCCGGACTGTTTCAGAATGTCCGCTATGGGCACATCTGCTGTCTTTGCAGTAGAGACTGCTGCAGCCCTTGTAGAATGCGGTTTGAAAATTCTAGTGTCGATACCCGCCGCACTCATTGTCTCCTTTATCCACCTGGAGATGGTTTGCTTACTGGCTCGTTTGTGAGGTTTCCTATGACATATGAACAGGTGCCTTTCCGTATCCCTCATCACTTTTGTACGCTCAATGTACTTTTTCAGGTAGCGTACCACACAGAGTCTCTTCTCTGAAGGATACTCTTCAATTGTAGTCGTACTCCCTACTCTGTCGGAGGTCTTGTTCTGTTTTACCAAGTCACTGACATGAATCTCTACGCTATTATCCTTCCAAACCAGGCCATCAATATGAATGTAGAACAAAGTCTGTGCCCTTTGTGCCGAAGTGAGTGCGAGCAACATACACAGCTTATGAGTAAGTTCACACAAAGATAGCTTACTGGCTGGTGACATTTTGCGGAGATGATCTAACACGATTTTAACGTCCCAGATATGGTTGTACCGTGGCAGCGGAGTTCGTAAATGAAATACACCTTTCATGAATCTTGTCACCAAAGGATGTGTACTAATTGTACAGTTGCTGTTCTCCAACAGCACCACCGAGGCCAAAGCACTTCTGGCACAGTTAATAGCACTGTAACTCAACTTATGTACATGAAACAGATAACTCAAAAATTCTATAACACTTTCTACAGCAGTGCAGTGACTGTTCAAAGTTTCCTGTCTGCAATACTCTTGCCATTTCTTAATGTAAGTTCCATATTGTGTGCGTGTAGACAGTCTCCAAGATGCACACAACACGTCCACAGTCCTGTCCTGTAGTCCCTTTATCTCGAACTGTGAACGCCAATCCTGCAACAAAGAAGATCGAGTTTAGTGCAGAGTGGGTGGGTAGCCTTAGATACTGGTTGTGTCAGCAAGGATTTGCTTCTTTTCAAGATCAAAGGTTCTTCACTCATCATACTTGTCAAGAGAGGGAACCAGGCCTGTGTAGGCCAATTTGGTACCACAAGCAGGCCATGTGCATTGTCTTCTTGTATTTTCTGTAGGCATTTTGCTACCAAACAGAAAGGAGGGAAGGCATAAAAGAGTGCAAATTTTCCCCAGTCTAGTGTGAATGCATCAACTGACTCTGCATTGGGATCTGGCAACCATGAAATGTACCTAGGTAGCTGAGCATTTAGTCTGGATGCAAACAAATCAATTACTGGTGTACCATACTTAGCCACAATCTTCTCAAAGCTATTCTTATCTAGCATCCACTCTGTTCTGTCATTAAAGTGTCTAGACATGAAGTCTGCCTCGTTGTTCTGGCACCCAGGTAAGTGAGCTGCTGACAGCCATATATTGCGTTCTATACACCAATGCCAGATGTCTAACACTACCTGATTGCACGTTTCTGATTTCAGCCCTCCCATGTTATTAAGGTAGGCAACAGCCGTAGTGTTATCAATCCTCAATAGGACATGTACATTTCTCTTATCTGCACAGAAGGATTTCAGAGCCAGTCCAGCTGCCAGTGTTTCTAGGTAATTAATACCCGATGTTTGAGCTGAATGTACTTCCTCTGTGGTCCACCTGCCACCTGTGTGAGAGGTTAAGTCTGTAGCACCCCATCCCTCTGCACTGGCATCTGTACGTAGCTCCAAATTGACCTTTTGTCTGACAACATGATTAAATGACTCATGAATATGTTCTTTCCACCATATCAATTCATGTCGTGCCTCCATGGAAAGAGTCATGGGCCTATCAAAATGACCACAAGCTGCCTTAAGGGCCTGTACCTTGTCTCTCTCTAGATATCTGTAATGCAGTGGGCCATACTGTACTGCAGGGAACGTGGCAACTATTTTCCCTATGACCCTAGCAACCTTTCGAATGGATGGGGTGGCAAGGGATAAGAGGGAGGTGCAAACCTCATAAATGTCATCTTGTTTTTCCCTTGGCAAAGTAATGTGCATTGACCTAGTATTCAAATGAAACCCAAGGAACTCTAGGTCTAGGCCTGGGCTAAGTACTGACTTCTCAGGATGAATTAAGAACCCCAGCTCTGTTAGAAGCTTAGTGGTAGCTGAAACAGCCCTTTGGGTAGCATCCTTAGATCTCCCAATTATCAAAGTGTCATCAAGATAACCCATAACTACATGTCCTTCTGTTCTAAGCTGGGCAAACACTGGCTTCAGCATTTTTGTAAACAGTCTGGGAGCCGAGCTGAGACCATTAGGTAAGGCCTTGTATTGGTACAGTTTACTTTGCCAATAGAAACGCAAATACTTTCTCGATGATGGATGGACGGGAACTGAATAGTATGCATCTTGTAAATCAATAGATGCAATGTAGCAATTTGGGCTGAGCAGTGACAAGGCTGTATGTATGTTGTCCATTTTGAAATGCTGATAAAGGATGCCTGTATTAAGATCAGAAAGATCAAGGATAACTCGTAAGGAACCATTCTTTTTGGGTCTCGTGAAAATATTGGAGATGAATTCTCCATTCTCATGTTCGCAAAGTTCAATCACATTTTTAGCTAAGAGGCGAGAAATCTCTTCCTCTATTTGACTGTTAAGCTCTGAACTGCGAGATAAATTATACAACTCTTTCCCTCTTACAGTAGGGAATTCATTAGGATCAAATTCGAGTTTGTATCCTTTGACAGCATTCAAAATGTATGGATCTGAAGTCAGGCTTCTCCATTTGTCATAGAAATTTTTCAGTCGTCCACCCACCATTGAACAAGCAAGATTTATGAGAGGGCATGTACTCACCTCTGCAGAGGATGAGGAGACTGTTGGTTTAACATGCTCAGTTACTTGCGGGCCCCCGCAAACCCCCGGTATTGAGGGCTCTGTCGGCCGCTGCCCTTGTTGGGTCTGGTCATCGGGGTGGCAGTGTGTGGCTTCCACGAACGCTGGCCTAAAAAAGGCCGCTGTACCGACCCAGCCTGTACGGTTGGCGTGGTCCACCCCGCTGATCTCATTCTACGGTAATTTGCTTCCGTCTGTCGGCGGTAAGGGTGATAATGAGACTGTGACTGCGAATATGGACGCTGACGGGAGTTACCTGTTGAGAAAGGTTTTGAGCCTTTCACAACACCGGCTGCTGCTCTTTGTTCTTCCTGGATGTCTTTGACTTTCTTTCCTAAGTCATCACCAAACAGCTGTTTGGTCACAGGGTTCTGAGGCTTGCACAAGTGTGCAAATTTTGCATTCAAGCCAGGTTTAATGAGGTCCTTCCTCAAGGCGTTCAGCTCAAAATTAGAGCTACACAGGAGTCCGAGAGCGTCCTGCTGTTTTTCTGACAGCTCCGAAGCAGAAAGGGTCTGCGCAAAAGCAGTGATGCCTTTTACAAGAGCGCTCTGAATACGCTGTAGCTTCAGGTCCCTAGCACGGGTAGTAGGGTTGAGATTCTCCCAAATTGTCAAGTTGACTTTGGGCACGTCAAGTAGTGGACAGTTTTCTGGGCTAGTGTACTTCTTACCAGTCTCCTCTAGGGCAGCCTGTTCAAGAGTGTGGCTGACAAGGTAGGATACCGACCCAGCAATATCCTCATCTAAGGGTTTCCCCACGCTGAGAGGTACTGCGAATTTTGCTGCGATAGCTGGGATGGCTACATTCTTGCCAGAGGCAGGAGTAGCATTACTATCTTCAGTGCTTGTTTCAGCACTGAAATCAGAAGTCTGTGAGTCAGACGCTGGTGTAAGTTTACAGCCAAAAGGCCCATCATCTTGATCGCAGTCATACTCATAGTCAGATAAAAGGAGATTATCATCCTCATCTCCGAGACTTCTCGTGTCATGACTACTACGAGTCTGTGGATGAGAAAGTGGCAAATGATCCACCAATTTTCCCAGCATCTCTTCCAGTTTATTCAGACGATGTTCAAAATTTGAGCCACCAACACTAGTGCTTGGTCCCGACTTCGAGGTCGTGGTCTGTGGAGGCTCTGCACGAATGCAGGCCTGACTGTCCTTCTTTGAAATAGGATCTGCACGAATGCAGTCCTGGACAGCCCGAGAATCTTTGGCTAATATCTCAGAGTCAATCATGATCGAGGGCTTCTTAATCAAAAGGTCTGAGACCTCAGAGGTAGCAGCCGACTTGGCGAACTTCCGTGCAATCACGGGAGGAGGAGAAGTAATCTTCGCCGGTGCTTTGCCTTTGGCTTTCCCCGTGCCTTTACCACCGCGGCTAGCCGAGCTCGCCGCTGCCGTCTTACCCTTTCCCCCCGGATCGCAGCCGGGGGAGGGACCCGCTCGCGGTCCGCTGGCGATGCTGGTGGAACCCGCATCGCGAACCAGCTTCTCGTGCGGGAAATTCGGCTTCGTGGAAGAACCCGAATTCGCTTCCATCACTCTCCAAAAATACTACCAAACGATCGGGGAGGTAAAATAACCTATTAAACCCCGAAAACTAGAACGCGAAAGATCGCAAAGTGAAAGAAAAACGGCGAAATTTAGAGCTCAAAATGGCGACTTGACCGCTAAGAAACACACGCTACGAATGAATTGACTGCGCATGCGTACGAGTGGGATCTCATATTAACGAACAACGGAGATTACGAAAAATAATAAATGTTGAATGTTTGCCTTGACGTTCAGAAATAATTAATAATAATATTCAACTCCGTATATACGATGATAGAAATAAATGCCGGATGTTTGTTTTTACGTTCGAAAGTAAATAACGATAACATTCGGCTCCGGAAGATGCCAAAATAAATGTTGAATGTTTGCTTTGATGTTCAGAAATGAATAACAACAATATTCAACTCTGTACGATGATAGAATAAATTCCAGATGTTTGCTTTTACGTTCGAAAGTAAATAGCTATAATGTTCAGCTCTGGAAGATGCTAAAATAAATGTCGAATGATCCCTTTGACGTTCGGAAATGAATAACAATAATAACTCCGTACGATGATTAAATAAATGTCGGATGTTTGCTGACATTTCGAAAGGAATAACAGTAACATTCAGCTGCGTTTAATGGTAAAATAAATGTCTGATATAGTCTGCCTTGACGTTCCAAAATGAAAAACAGTAACATTCGGCTCCGTACGATGCTAAAATAATTGTCAGATGATTCATTTCACTTTTGGAAGTGGACAGCAGTAACATTCTGCTCCGTATGATAGTAAAATAAATGTTGGATGTTTGCTTTTAAATTTGGAAATGAATAACTGTAATATTCTGCTCCATATGATGCTAAAATAAATAACAGATTGTTGCTTTTACATTTAGAAATGATTAACGGTATCAATCGGCTGACTGTGAGTGCTGCTGGTAGACACACGGAAGACCGGTGTGTAGCGGTGCGACATTGCTGTCGCTCCCTGTAGCTCTAGATGTTCTCAGTGAGCAACATGTACACCCATAGTTGTGCGAAATATTAATAGTGTGCAAAGCTAAGAATGTGATTATTGTAATTCTTGTGTAACTGTGTGCCTGGTAAATTTAGTTTGTGTTTCCAACGTCCTCCCCAGGCGTTTTTCGCGTGGCGGGTGCGCCACGCGTAAATTGTGGCAGCCAATTTTGCGCCACGCGTGAATTTGGACTACCACGCGTAATTTTCAGAGTTTTTGTTATCTTCCTTCCCCATTTTGTAATATTTCCCATTTTAAAAAAATATATCTTTTGCAGTTTCCTTCAAACGCATGCTCGACAGTTACTTGCTCGGCGCTCGCTTTAGCGGCAAGATCGTCGATCGTGTCATATAGTGTGCGATGTACCCGCATCGCACACGGTCTATTACCGATTCCACTTATTTGCTTGCCAGCAGCATACGCAGGTGTACAGTGAGCGCAGTATTATACCACGTTCACCGAGATTCCGGTGCAGAAAATTTACGAGCGCTTCTCTCCGATCACTGTGAGTTGCCACTGTTTACTACACGTGTACGCGAGCAATCCCCGGAGCAGCAGATCGAGCCATGTGCGAGTGATCCAGCAAGCAAAGCTGCCAATGTTTGGAAGCACAAACTAGTATTGTACTGAGCAACTCTAAAATTTGTATTTTTTTTTTTATTTCATACGTTTCAACCTCCTTTTTTTCGGATGTTTGCCTTTACTTTTGGAAATGAACAGCGGTATCAAACAATCGGCTCCGTAAGATGCTAAAATTAATGTCGGATGACCTCTTTGACGTTCAGAAATGAATAACAATAATATTCGTACGATGATAAAACAAATGTCTGATGTTTGCTCTTATGTTCGAAAGTAGATAGCAATAACATTCAGCTCCGGAAGATCCTAAAATAAATGTCGCATGTTTGCTTTGACGTTCGGAAATGAGTAACAATAATATTCAACTCCCTACGATGATGAAATAAATGCCGGATGTTTGCTTTTACGTTCGAAAGTAAATAGCAATAACATTCAGCTCCGGAAGATGCTAAAATAAATGTCGAATGATCCCTTTGACGTTCGGAAATGAATAGCAATAAAATTTAACTCCGTATGATGATTAAATAAATGTAGGGTGTTTGCTTTCACGTTCGAAAGTAAATAGCAATAACATTCGGATCCGGAAGATGCCAAAATAAATGTCAGATGACTGTTTTTACGTTTGGAAGTGAATAGCAGTAACATTTGGCTCTGTACGATGCTGAAATAATTGTCAGATGATTCATTTCACTTTTGGATGCGGGCAACAGTAACATTCGGCTCCGTACGATGATGAAATAAAATAATGTCGGATGTTTGCTTTTAAATTTGGAAATGAATATAACGGAAATATTCTGCTCCGTACATGCTAAGATAAATAACCGATTGTTGCTTTTATACATTTGGAAATGATTAACGGTATCAATCGGCTCATTTAGACGCTAAAATAAATAACGGATGTTTCCTTTCACGTTCGGAACTGAATAAGGATAACATTCTGCTGTGTAAGATGCTAAAATGAATGTCGGTTGTTTGCTTTTACGTTTGAAAATGATTAACGGTATAACATTCGGCTCTGTAAGGTGCTAAAATACTTGTAAATGTTGGATGATTGCTTTTACAATCAGAAATGAATAACGGTAACTTTCGGCTATTTACAATGCTAAAACAAATGTCAGATGTTTACATTTTAATGTCTACGTAATGCTCCCGCTTTCTCATTTCAAACGTAAGTTTTGACCACCTAAATACGCATCAACTTTTATAACAATCTATAAACCTATGTTAACTCTTAATGTGCCAGGCCCAAAACCCCTAACGTGCCAGAGGTTTTTACCAAACGCCAGAACGTTTCGATACTGCACTGACAATGAAATTTAAAACCGCCATATCTCTGAAACTATTGACTGTTTTGAATTGAGTTCTACACAACATATATCAAGAAATGTTTGTTCTTTCATGTCATGTAGTCAGTTTGGCATAATATTTATCTGAACCTGAAATATTGCAGAAATAATTGATACATCAGAAAAATTATTAGCAATTTCTGTGTAGTATGGAAAAAAGAGTCAGTCATGTTTTTTCTTCCATAGAACGCTCCCTTGACTCTGTGAGAAAGTTTTAGAGCAACATCTCCTCTTTCAAATGATAACAAAATTGCCTTCTAGAATTTTATAATTTCAAAGATACTAGCTGTTTATTTTGTCTCAGCAATTTCTCTTTCTGCCTCAGTAATTCATTCCCAAATCTGAGTCCTTTAGTCCCAGATCCTGTATTTGAAACTAAAGTGATTGTCCCGGGCCCTGGAAGAGTGTCTTTTGTCCACTTGAGAAGGAAGAGCCTACTAATCCTTCTTTTGTCTAAGCGGACCACGGGCGCAGGTACTCTATTGAAATCGGCAGGTCTTTGTCCGCGCGCAATTCCTATGTTAGCGTGGGGACGATTAGTGACGTTCACCAAAACAAAAGGATGAAAGACTTGACCGACGACCCTCTTTGAGGGACAAAATCAAAAGAGCTTCCCGCAGGACAGCATCCAAGCGGAACAATGCGACTGGAACCGTATAGACAATACACGCAGAATCAATAGCATACACACGTGTGGTTTACCAATGAGACTTTTGATCCATACACATCTCGCAGAGGGTGCGCTCGCTGCGGATTTTCCCGACACGAAAAAAATACATCTAGCTGAAAAATCGTGTAATTACTCAAAATTTTCTAATGTAAGCATGCTCACATTTTTAGTGGAAACGATGGCTATGCTAATCAGCTACCACTACACATTATTGGCAGTTTCTTGGTGTAACACATTACGGTACCAGAAGAACTTAAATGATCAATGTTTTTCTCGCTCTTCTTAGTCGCCGATCGGCGACCATGGCACGTCAGGACTAAGGTCGCCGTTCGGCGACCATGGCACGTTAAGAGTTAAATCTTAGAACTCAGAATAAGCCATACGTTTTTATATATATAGGCTTTTTTTTATTTGATTTTAAACATCACCATTTTCCCAAGTATTCCTGTTTCTTTTCCCATGATTGAAATCAGACTATCTGTCATAACGATGATTGCTAAATGTCTCGCTCTGTGTCGATGTGCCGATGTGCGAAACACGTGCCATGTGCTCTTGCCTTGTTTGAGGCTACTTCAAGTTCAATGAATCGAATGCTCCGCAGCTGCGCTATATGGCTTGATTGCGGTAACAGTTTACATTCGATACGAAGAAATCGTCATGTCTTGTACGAGCAAAAACAAAACCAAACAAAAGCAAGCAAGCAAACAAACAGACAAGACATAACAAAACAAGAAACAAACGAATGTTGATAGCCAAATCATCTCCGTAGTGGACCGTCACAGTTCACAGGTGAAATTCTTCCAAACTTTGAAAAGTAATGCGCAGTTTTAATGAGCCTGAAATTGTCGTGATTTTACAGTCTAATCGGGTAGTGGCTGCATATCACATACTCGTAATGAATTTCTGTCTGCAATCAAGACGTGTGCTTTCATGATCATTGTCTTTCTGTGATTCAATAAATCGAGTGATTAATCAATCCCTTTCTATAGTTCAGGAACATCTAAGATAATCAGGTATACACTATTATCCCGGATTATGATCGACTGTTCGATGCTTCTACTATGGGCCAAAAGAAAGACTAAATTAATAGAATCATGGTCCTTGCAATGATTCCTTTAATTCTACTCTCGAGCTAGTTCTTTGATCGATATTTCCAGGCTATTTACACTCTGTTTATTAACAGAATTCTAGTGCGTGCATTCTTTCGACTGGCACCTGCGTCTAGCACCTGGTTTTGTGGAAATTTCTGCAAGGGGGGGGGGGGGGGGGGGGGGTGGGGAGGATGTCAAGCGTCTTCGATCCGAAGAGACTGCATGCTTATACAATCTTTCGCTTCTATTTGTTGTCGTATTTCCCCACGGTGGCTATTCTTTGCTAACAATCAACAATTAGATTTAACTTTCTGAAGGTTGCTAGCACGTGGTTCTTTTTGTTGGGAGGGAGACATGTACATAATTTTTATTTTCATCATTCATTGGAGGGGAAATACAGCAAAAGAGGAAGACATGAAATAAGATGAAGACGTATGCATGTTCTAAATTGCGTGATCTTTGTAGTATACTATAATATAATGGAAAAATAGACGAAAGAATAAAATGTGATGCAAACCTACACTTTGTTACTTGATAAGTACTAACGATTATAAACGAAATCATAATTTCGGACTCTATAAATGCCACATTTTAGTGACATAAAGCGTCGATATAGTATGATGTCACGGACTCTGCGATCAGTTCGTTCCACTCATACTTTCTTCTTTTAAATTCTTTTCTTTTTTCTTTTTTCTTAAATTTCGCGATTCTTGAATGATAAAATAAAATAAACTCTAGATAAGTCACATTCTCAGCGACGCAAGAAAGCTTTGATAAAATGCAGCTTTCATATAGCGGGATGCCGGGCTTCTGTTATCTTGTTGCACCGATATTTTCTTCTTATTCCATTTTTCTTCAAATCAGTGTAATCCTTGAAATAAAAAAAAAGAACTTAATATAGCGCAAAAGAAAGTATGAAAGCAATGCAAACCCTCACTTTATCAAGTGATAAGTATCCACAATATTGTCATAAAAGAATAGATAATTTCGGAGATATTTTTGAAGTCACATTTAGTGCGAGGCCGCTGACTCTGCACTCAGTTTGTTCCACTAATACTTTCTTCTTTTAATCTTTTCCAGCTGTTATTTTTTCTTCTAAATTGCGTGACTCTTGACATAAAAAACACAAAGGAAATTATATAAATGCGATTGAAATATATGCTTTAGTTACGTGATAAATATCAACAATCATGTCATGAAAGAAAAGAATTTCAGACACTTAAACACTTCACAGAGACGTTTAGTTAATCTAAATGCAGAGTTGATAGAGCATGGATGCTGCTTCGTTACGGCAGTTGCACTATTTTTTTCTTCTTCATCATCTTCGTTTTCTTTCCACATTCTTCTAAATAGCGTGATTTTTAAAGAACAGAACAAAATAAAAATGAGACGAAAGGAAATAGTGCAAAGATGCAAACCTTCACTTTAGTTACATGATGAATAACAACAATTATGTCATTGTATCATGAAAGAAAACATAATTTCGGACACTGGAAGTCACATTTTCAGCACCGCAAAGTTAAGCTATAGACGCAGCTTTGATACCGCGATGCCGTTTTGTTATACAATAGTGTACTTGCATCAATATTTTCTTCTTTTTCTTTTCTTTTTCAAAACTTCTTCCTTTGCTCATTTTTTCTTCTTAATCGTGTGAGACTTGAAATAGAGAAAGAAACGCACAAAAATAAAGGATGAAAGCGATGCAAACTTGCACTTTATTACGTGACAAGTTATCAACAATATTGCATTAAAGGAAAGATAATTACGAAGACTTTTAGTCACATTTTCAGCAACGCAAAGTTAACGTATAAACGCAGCTTTTATGGTGGGTTGACGCTTCGTTATAGGCTAGTAGCACCAATATTTTTTTCCTTTTTCTTTTTTTCTTCAAATCAGTGTAATCCTTTAAAATAAAAAAAAAAAGAAACGCAAAACAAAGTGTAAAAAAAAATGATGCAAACCGATCACTGCAAAAAGTCCGGTGTTAAATAGTGAACACCGAGCTGGTGTTAAATTTTCGGTGCTCATTTCTGGTGTTAAATTAACACCTCCGGGTGTCATTTCCAAATTTTAAACTGTTTTTTGAAGAGTTTCTTAGTAACTGCACTTCTTGTTGATTTTTAATTTAAACAAGACGATCAAGAATTTTACATTAAAATACTAGATTTTTGAAAAAATGTGAAAATAAATTTACACCACAGTAACACCAGCTGGTGTGGTCTCTTACTGAAGCTGGACGGGTGTTAAACCATTGATATTAACACCAACAAATATCAAATCAACACCATGTGGTGTCATTTTTGAATTAACACCAGTACAGTGTCAAAATAACACCAGGTACAGTGTCAAATTAACACCACAAAGTGTCAAGTGAACACTTTTCAACACCATCACAGTGCATTTTCAACACCTGTGGGTGTAGTCCTTTATTGAAGTTTGATCGGTGTTAGATTTAACACCCGTGGTGTCAAATCTAACACCGATGTTTTTACAGTGATACTTTATTAAGTTATATACGTATCCACTATTGTCATAAAAGAAAAGATGATTTCGCTGACTATAAGTCACATTTTCAGCGACACGGAGCTAAGCTAAACGCAGCGTTGCAGTGTCATACCGGTCCGTTAGAAAAATAACAAGGAAAAGTAGAAATTACGCAGTGCGTAATATATGTCCCCGCTGGAAGTAGCATTTTGTAGCAAAATGTACAATATAGGTCAAAAATCAAGGTCAAAGGTCAAAGAAGTCAAAGGTCAAAATTCTGTGTACAAGTTTTGAAGCCCTCACCTTGTGCCATCACATAAAGCAAACGGAATCGAAATCGGGTTAGAAATGGCGAAGGAGTAGCATTTTGTAGGAAAATGTACAACAAAATGTAGGTCAAAAATTAAGGTCAAAGGTCAAAGAAGTCAAAGGTCAAAATTCTGTGTACAAGTTTTGAAGCCCTCACCTAGTGCCATCACATAAAGCAAACAGAATCGAAATCGGATAAGAAATGGCGAAGGAGTAGCATTTTGTAGCAAAATGTACAATACAGGTCAAAAATCAAGGTCAAAGGTCAAAATTCTGTGTACAAGTTTTGAAGCCCTCACCTAGTGCATCACATAAAGCAAACAGAATCGAAATCGGGTTAGAAATGGCGAAGGAGTAGCATTTTGTAGCCAATGTACAATACAGGTCAAAAATCAAGGTCAAAGGTCAAAGAAGTCAAAGGTCAAAATTCTGTGTACAAGTTTTGAAGCCCTCACCTGGTGCCATCACATAAAGCAAACGGAATCGAAATCAGATTAGAAATGGCGAAAAAGTAGCATTTTGTAGCAAAATGTACAATATAG
Source organism: Diadema antillarum (assembly GCF_040938485.1). Taxonomy (NCBI): domain Eukaryota; kingdom Metazoa; phylum Echinodermata; class Echinoidea; order Diadematoida; family Diadematidae; genus Diadema; species Diadema antillarum. The sequence goes on from NW_027272510.1 coordinate 62,548, forward strand.
GTCAAAGGTCAAGGTCAAAGGTCACGACTGAAATTCTGTGTAGAAGTTTCAAAGCTCCCATGTAGTGCTATCATATAAAGCAAACAGAATCAAAATTGGCTCATAAATGACAGAGAAGTAGCAAATTGAAGATTTTGATCACACACGGACGCACACACGGACGGACGGACACACGGACGGACACACGGACACACACACGTACGGAGCCCGTTTCATAGTCCCCTGCTCGAACTCGTTCGGCGGGGACAAAAAGAAAGCATGACTGAAGTGATACAGGTACCCATGTCTGAAATAAATGAATAAAAAAATCAATCATCTCACCGTTATTCAGAGTTCTAAGATTTAGCAAATTATAGATTACTATAAAAGTTGATACCTATTTAGGGTGATCAAAACTTACGTTTGAAATGAGAAAGTGGGATCATTTGCAGACATTATTTTGTAAACATCCGACATGTATTTTGATTTAGCATTGTAAAGAGCCGAAAGTTACTGTTATTCATTTCTGATTGTAGAAGCAATCATCCAACATTTGCTGATATTTTAGCACCTTACGGAGCCGAATTATACCGTAAATGATTTTAAAATTTAAAAGCAAACAACCGACATTCATTTTAGCACCTTACGGAGCTTCATGAATGTTATCCTTATCTTTTCAGTTCCGAACGTGAAAGCAAACATCCGACATTATTTCATTATCGTACTGAGCCGAATGTTACTGCTGTCCACATCCGAAAGTGAAATGAATCATCTGGAAATTATTTTAGCATCATACGGAGCCGAATGTTATACTATTTTTGATTTTTGAACGTCAAGGCATACATCAGATATTTACTTTATCATCAAACGCAGCTGAACGTTACTGTTATTCATTTCAAAATTTAAAAGCAAACATCCGACAGTTATTTTAGCATCATATGGAGTTGAATATTACTGCTATTCACTTCCGAACGTAAAAGCACTCATCTGATATTCATTTTAGCTTCTTCCGGAGCTAAACTTTATTGTTATTTATACCTTCGAACGTAAAAACAAATTTCTGGCATTCATTTTTATCATCGTACGGAGTTGAATACTATTGTTATTCATCTCCGAACGTCAAAGCAAACATCAAACATTAAATTTACCACCGAACGCAACTAAATGTGACTGTTATTCGTTTCGAAATTTAAAAGCAAACATCCGACAGTTATCTTTAATAGCATCGTATGGAGCCAATTGTTACTGCTGAATTTCATTTCCGAACGTAAAAAGCACTCATCTGACATTTATTTTAGCATCTTCCGGAGCTGAAAGTTGTTATTTACTTTCAAACATAATAGCAAACATCAGGCATTTATTTCATCATCGTACCGAGTTGAATAGTATTGTTATTCATTTCCGAACGTCAAAGGGATCATTGAACATTTATTTTAGTATCTTCCGGAGCTAAATTTTATTGTTATTTACATTCGAACGTAAGAACAAACTTCCGGCATTGGTATCATCGTACGGAGTTAAATACTATTGTGATTCATTTCCGAATTTCAAAGCAAACATCAAACATTAAATTTACCATCGAACGCAACTAAATATTACTGTTATTCATTTCGAAATTTAAAAGCAAACATCCGACAGTTATCTTGGCATCGTATGGAGCCGATTGTTAACCGCTGTTCATTTCCAAAAGCAAAGGCAAACATCCGACATTTATTTTATTATCGTACGGAGCCGAATGTTACTGCTGTCCACTTCCGAAAGTGAAAGGAATCGCCTGTAAATTATTTTAGCATCGTACGGAGCCGAATGTTTTAAGATTTTTGACTTTTGAACGTCAAGGCAGACATCAGATATTTACTTTATCATCAAACGCAGCTGAACGTTACTTTTATTCATTTCGAAATTTAAAAGCAAACATCCGACAGTTATTTTAGCATAGTATGGAGCAGAATATTACTGCTATTCACTTCCGAACGTAAAAGAACTCATCTGACATTTATTTTAGCATCTTCCGGAGCTGAAAGTTATTGTTATTTAATTTCGAACGTAAGAGCAAACATCAGACATTTATTTCATCATCGTACGGAGTCCAATAGTATTGTTATTCATTTCAGAACGTCAAAGGGATCATTCGACATTTATTTTAGTATCTTCGGGAGCTAAATGTTGATTGTTATTTACTTTCGAACGTAAGAACAAACTTCCGGCATTCATTTTACGATCGTACGGAGTTGAATACTATTGTTATTCACTTCCGAATGTCAAAGCAAACATCAAACATTAAATTTACCATCGAACGCAACTAAATGTTACTGTTATTCATTTCGAAATTTAAAAGCAAACATCCGACAGTTATCTTGGCATTGTAAGGAGCCGATTGTTACCGCTGTTCATTTCCAAAAGCAAAGGCAAACATCAGACTTTTTCGGTGACCCCGGGCCACCGTTAGTGTCGAGCCCTTCATATATAAGATCTGTTACCAACGGAGGGATGATTTCGGACACTTTTAGTACCATTTTTTTAGCTACGAAGCTGTAACGTTATAACGCAGAGTCGACAGTGCGATATCGCACCAATTTTGTCCCTCTCTCTCTCTCTCTCTCTTTTTGTTTTGTTTTTGCATGCTTCTCGCGCACGCGCATGTCGGTGTGTAAGCACCGTTTCTTCCCCCGACGACCCGACCACGTGTTCAGTTTGAGCCACCACGCGTAAATATTTCAAACTACCTGACGGCATTTTTCCGCCACGCGTACTTCATTTTCTGGCGAGGACGCTGTGTGTTTCAACGGGTTTCTCCACATGACGTGTACGAGTATTATGCAAATGCATACACAGTATTCTGTAGACACACCACGGTCATCCACACGCAATGTACATTCAGCACGCATGTTCTGCAACCCCGTCTTGCACTCAATTACTTATTGGTACTTTCTTTTTGTTTTCATGGTGATAAGTGATTTAATTGTCCACCAGAAAACAGTGTTGAAAGAAGAACATCGATTTTCATTCAATTCATTTGTATAAAAGTTGATCCAAATCCAATTGACAAGCATGCAAACAATCGGTACATGTTGAAAATCGATAAACGTCGGATAAGTCGGAGAAAATTTGATGTACACGTACCTCACAGTTCGCGTACCTCGAACCATTTTCTTCAGTCCCAACTAATTCGAGGTATGCGAGGTTGACTGTATAGGGCAAGAAACGCAAGAAAGTCCCCTCACCCACCCCCCCCCCAAAAAAAAAAACACGAAATCCTTTGTTTCTTGAGTTTCTTTTCCGTTTCTCTTTCTTTTCGTTTCACTTTTCGCTTACTTCCATTTCTTCATTTCTTTTTTCTTTTTTGGGGGGTGAGTGGGGGAGGGGACTGCTTTTCTTTTTATTTCTTTCCGTTTCTTTTCCGTTTCTTTTTTCATGTCTTTTTTGTTCCTTTTTTTTCGTTTCTTTTTCTCTTTTTTTTTTTCCTTTCTTTTTTTGGAAGGGGAGTGGGGGAGGGGAGTCCTTTTTTTTTGTCCTTTATTTCTTTGTTTCTTTTTCGTTTCCTTTTTTTTCATTTCGTTTCGTTTTCGTTTATTTTGAACTTTATTTCAAGGTTAAAAAGAAAAACAAGTGTTTTGAAATAAGATAACAATTTATTAACATAAAAACAGCAAACAACAAATATGTACAAGTATTCAGCATGTTGTCTCTTCCACAGCCAATCCAAAGATGACCAGGGGTTGGGGAGGCCCCCTATTTATATGGCGTGCCCAAGTCGGCACGACACCGTCCGAATTGCACATACTCGTCATGCCAATGCGGGAAGTGCGTAAACTATGTGCAAACTATGCGTGAACTCATCGTGCCAGTTCGTGTCAATGTGGACACTGATGGGCACGCATTCGTGAACTATTCGTGAACTTGCCATGAACTATGCGTGAACTAGTCGTGAACAGTGCAGGAGCCTCCCAGTTCGTGCCCCAAAATGGCACGACTTGCCATGACAAAGTCGTGGCCAAAAGTCGTGCAAGTGTCAGCCTGGCATAACTTTAACTAGTTCGGAAATCCTCTAAAATTTGAAGCCTATCGACAAACATCCTCTGCCCTGACTAAACCACAAGATTTCGCTGAATGAGATATGATACAATTTCTAATCACTGTACATCAAATAGCCACAAGGTACATGTAACATACTACTTAAAATGAAGAAGAACTGACCTCCTCATTATAGATTTTACTGATATCTTTTCGGATTGGGTCGATCAGTTGGACCTGGCCAGCAGAAAAGCCCACAATGACGGACACTCCCTTGGCATTGGCTGTCAGCTGGTTGAAGTCATGACAAGTGGGAAGGGTGCCACCCTTGTACGTTCGCTTGTCCAGTGGCTTGGTCAAGTCTGCTGCCTGGAAGGTGAATGAAAGAAAAAGATTCCTTGCTGTACACTAGGAGATATGTGATAAATGAAAGATTTGCTGCCAAGCTAAAAGGATATCATGGCCTTTTACAACAAAAATCATTTGTCAGTAGACTATGAAACCAATACAATTAAGAAAGCAATGTCAATCACTGATTTGACAGAGCTAAAGGGTGCATCATTAAGAAACAGACTGATAATGACTGTGTCCGTATTTGTAAGGATTAAATATCATCACAAAATGAGTATATATTTGCTTCATTGCCAGGAGACATTTAGCACAATCTTAGTGAAGGAACTCCCTTTGGGTTAAAATGTACTTTTTGTCTTTTTCTTGAAATGGTGCTGCAGAGGTCTAAGACAGAAATATGGGTCACTGTATAAAAATTGGCATATAGACAACTTAAGAAAATCATTTTGAGTGAAAGAAGGTGCATCAAAGAGCAGTCATATGTAGTTTGCAGGCACAAACCCTTGTTGGTCGTTGTAGCCGCTGGAAGAAGCTACAACACAGGGTCTATGGGACAGTGCCGAAGTGGTGCATGTAGTAGTCTTGGCGCAGACTCCTTTACGACCAACAAAGGTTTGTGCCTGCAAACTAAGTCATACTGTATATCGAATATTAAGTAATTTTTAAAAATTTTGTTTGGACAGTTGCATATTACATGTAAAAGAAATATCTTTGCACAGTATGAGAGTATGAGGCTCTTTGTGGGAAGATACAGCAGCAGAAAAAGTTTAATTCAAGAAATCAATAGAAATAAAAGGGACATAAGTGTACCAAGTCAACAAGCTTACCCCTACATATCCCTGCAATGGGCTGATTTAATCCACTACGCATGTAAATCTGCCATCTAAACATTAAAGGGGACCTCCGAAAGATTTTCAGACTTTTACATTTGAACAACTAGAAATAAGTTATACTGAGTAGAGTTTCAGAATCTCATTGGATGAGGAATAATAATGCTTTCAAAATTTATAACAAATTGCATTAAACAAGGATGATGACATGGCATGGTGAATTTCTATTTCAGCCATTTCAAAATGTTGCTATAGCACTTTCATGAGATCTTTTACAGTTCAACCTCTCGTATCCGGACAAGTTGGGACCGGGGCTCATCCGGATAAGGGATTTGGCCGGATACAGGAGACTCAATGCTTTATACATGTACATATACATACACATGTACTGATGTAGCCCATTGTAGTACCACATGTAGTAATGTGCATACTGCAACCTTTTCATTGTTACACTCAGTAACAGACCCCAAAATAGAGGTTCGTGTTTGCAAGAATGAAATCATTTTCTTTTATAAATTCTTGGGATGATTTACCTAAATAATTATTAAGAAATGTATCAAGAATATGTAATTCATGTGTGTTTGTGTAGGAGTTCTCAAGGAGTTGGGAATCCCCCTTTCCTCCCGTAATTATTTTAAAAAAATCACAGCGAGATTGCGTCCGTATAATAGAGAGATCCGGATAAAGGGAGGCCGGATAAGAGAGGTTCAACTGTACTTTAGGACCTGCCAATTTCAGGACTATTCTTCTTTTCTGTTTGTGTATTGATCCCTATACCCATCACATTTTCATTTCCATCTATATCAATGGCTGAGACATTATTCTGCACTATTTGCAACTTGTGTTTTAATTAGAAAAAAATGCGTAATAGGTCTAAAAAAAACTAGAAATGTCGCTATGGCGACTGATATAGCGACTGATGCCTCCGCCATAAAGCAGGATTCTCCCAATAGGTGTATAGTACAATGTCTTCACAATGTGTGATGACAGGTTTCACATAACTGGCAAAATATTGAAATGACAGGTTTGTCAGAAATATCTTGAATGTTCACTATCCTTAAACTGGGTTTGCTATAAATGTCTAAGAGTGCAGGTACACATATTTGTTGAATTGAGGATTTTTACTTGACTTCTGACCGACCCTTTAATAATTTAATGCAATGAGTAATTCTCAAGGTATGAAGAAAGAGTGTAATTACAGTACAAAATAGATTTTTTTTCTTTGCATTTAAACATGGCCTTTGACCCTTAACCTTTGACCTTTGACCTTCTGGTTGGAAATTTCTCAGCGAATCTCCATTAGGTAATACATGTATATATATATTAAGTTTTAAAACTAATAATGTAAGCCTTGCATATACTAGTATATGAGGGAAATAGTATAATTTTGAGGAGTTGACCTTGACCTTTGACCCCCATGACTATCGACACATAACCCCTAAGTAACCACTTGCGAGGAAAGTGAAATTGTAACATTTTCACCTAATCTTTGACCTTTTGACCTTTGACCTTATGACATGAAACTCTCTCTGGAGAAATCTTTACGCAGTAGTACATGTCTACACTAAGTTTCAAGAAAATACCTCCGGGCATTGCATAGATATGGGGGAAATAGCAACATTTTTAGCATTTGACCTTGACCTGTTGACCTTTGACCTTTGCCAATGTCACTAAAATCTACTCAACTAATCGCCCCATCATACATCATCCTCGGACCAAGTTTGGTGAAAGCTGCTTCATCCAGTTTTGAGTTATCACGTAAACAGATACATTTTAGGATTTGACCTTGATTTTTTACCTTTGACCTCTGTCCGATTTCTCTCAAAAACTAATCAAGTAATTGTCCCATCACACATCCTTGGACAAAGTTTGGTGGAATTTGCTCCATTCAGTCTTGAGTTATCGTGTAAACACATACAATTTCATGATTTGATCTTGACCTTTGACCTTTGGCCTTTGGCTGATTTCACCCAAAATCTTATCAAGTAATTGCCCCATCATATTTTATACTTGGACCAAGTTTGGTACAATTCCAGTCAATATCACTCAAGTTATCGCGTAAACGAATGCGGTCGGACGTACGGACGGATGGACAGACAACCCGAAAACATAATGCCTCCGGCACCACTTCGTGGCGGAGGCATAAAAAACAGTTCAATATGTCCTGCACAATTAAGGATCTATTTTTTTGTAGTTTGCTGTATTTACAGTCATGTCAGCATCAGAAAAGTCTGTAAAGTTGAATATCACTTATTCTGCTTCCACATCAGCTCAATAACAGAACATGGGAGAGGGCAGCAATGTTGTGATTATGTGGTAGATCCTGTTCTCAACAAAAGACTCTTCAACTTAACTGTACATAGAAGAATCCATCAATGTAGATCCTTCTAATTTGAGCGATGAAGTACTAAGCAGATTTTGTTGGGTTTCTTTTTGTGAGGAAACTCCATGCAGAAGAAAACTAGAAATGTCGCTATGGCGACTGGTATGCCTCCGCCATAATGCATGATTCTTCTAATAGGTCTATAGTACATGTGGACAATGTGTGATTACAAATGTGTTGAATGTTCACCTTCCTTGATCTATGTTTAATTCGATGAATAGGAGAGCATGTATTTGGGGATTTAAGAACTTTAACTTGACTTTGACCCTTTCATAACTTTATGCATTGAGTAATTTTCAAGGTATGGAGAAAAAGTGCAATTTCTGTATTGAACAGTAAATTGTTATCATTTTCATCTGGCCTTTGACCCTAAGATATATAAGAGAATCACTGTCAGGCAGAACATACATAAATACGTACTAAGTTTCAAGATAACTTGAGCCACTTCTGAGATATGGAGAAAGAAGTAAGTTCAGCACTTTCACCTGATCTTTGACCTTTTGACCTTTGACCTTCTTGGCAAAAAAAAAAAATTCCAGAGAATCTCTATTGGGTTACACATGCATACACCAAATTTTAAAATAATGATCCTGCTGGCAATGCATACATAAGGGAAATAGTAAAATTTTGAAGTATTGCCCTTAACCTTTGACCCCTGACCTTTGACCCCATGAACCCCAAATTCCCTAGATAACCACTGCCCGTTAGTACATGCTTATATACTATGTTCCATGAAGATACCTTGAACAATTTCCAAGATATAGAGAAAAAAGTGAAATTTCACAATTTTTACTTGACCTTTTGACCTTTAACCTTCGACCTCACGACCCAAACTTTCACCAGAGAATCTTAATTGGGTAATACATGTATACACTAAGTTTAAAGAAAATATCTTCAGGCATTGCATAGATATGGGGGAAATAGTGAAATTTTAAGCATTTGACCTTGACCTTTGACCTTAAGCATGTGCACCCAAAAGTTGATAGGCACAACTTCACCCCCTAATACACATACATGCCAAGTTTCATTAGGATACCTCAAAAGGTTTTTTAGTTACGCTGTCCACAAAATTCATTACGGACGGAAGGACGGATGGACAGACGGACAACCCGAAACATAATGCCTCCTGCACCACTTCATGGCGGAGGCATAAAAAAAAGAAAACAAACAAACCAAGAGACCCAGGGGTATCACGCTCACCTGAGTATCACAATTCACCTTCTATGCATTTTTGCAGATTAGTACCTGAAAACATTAACTTTGACGCTTAACACCATTTTCGGTGACCTCGTGCGCAATAATGGATCGTCAGATCCGTGCCATAATATATCGTGCATAGTAAGATCATAAAGTTCTTCTAAATTACAGAAAATGAGCAATGTAACTCATCTAACTTGGCTGCAGCAGTCAATCAAAAATAGCAAATTTTACTTAAAGGGGATGGCTAGTAACTGATCAGCGGGAATCAGTGGGAATCAGTGGGAATGCTGGGGGATGATTGTTCCAATCCTTGTGGAATTCATTATGTATTATTTGCTTCAGAATGGTCTCATATTCAAGTAATGTGCAGTTTAATGTTTCCAGATAAGCATGCCTGTACAGTGATGGGGTGATCGTTAACGGCGATGTACTGTTCTCACACGCTGCATTATAATCTTCATTTTCGTTAAGTTGCGAATCGTGTATGTCAATATCGATAACGTAAATATAAAGTCTAATTAATGAATAGACCACTCTTATGAATATAAAGGTAAGTGCATTCTCTCCTAGTTTATGAATAAACAAGGCAAGTGCCAAATTGTATCTCGCCCATTCGCGTATAAGAAATTAATGTTTTTCTAACTCCCAGAAGTTCTTTGACCCACCTATGAGTTAGAAATGAGCGCTTTATAAGTCTCACTATCATTGTTATCATTGTTATGAGCCATAATCAAAACGCGCCGTAAAATCTTAACATTGGGCCCTAAAAGTTCATTGACCCCTGTCTGTGACCTTTGACCTTGTTGTGACCTTCAACTCCCCAAGGGACATTTACCATCCAAGTTTTGTCACAAACGCACACATACATCAAATGGTACAATGAAGAAATTGCTAGAGCGAAACTGCGTCGAAGGCAATTAGAAAGAAAATGGAGGAAATCATTGTTAAAGATGGATAGGCAGTTGTATTGTAAACAACTACTACAGAAAAGAAAAAACTGAATATCACTCTAAACAAGTTAATGACTGTGGAAAAGACACAAAGAAACTCTTTCAGGTTGTAAACAAGCTTCTTGGCAGAAAACAGAAATCTCCTCTACCTGAGCATGATTCTGACAAAGAATTGGCTAACCAGTTTAATCGGTTTTTCGTAGATAAGATAGCGAATATACGCTTATCCTTACCATGTGTCCGTGTGGTTAAAAGTGAAGCTGAAGTTGCAACTACTTCAAAATTAGACTCACTAAATCCAACCTCTGTAACTGAGGTTAAGAATATGATTATGAAGTCTCCAAATAAGTCATGTGAATTAGACGCCTACGAGACTACTTGCAGGAGAATGATTTTCTTGATAGCCACAAATCAGCATATTGCCCTGATCATAGTGTAGAGACATTACTTACTGACCTAACTGATCAATGTTTGAGTCAGATGGATGCTGGGAATATCACTGCAGTTGTTTTACTTGATATGTCGGCAGCTTTTGATACTGTCGACCATTCCATTCTCATCCAGACTCTCAGATCTGTTGGTGTCACAGGACTTGCATTAGAGTGGTTTCAATCTTACCTTACCAGCCGTTCACAGTATGTTAAGATCAATGACAGTAACTCTGATCCGGCTGCACTTACTTGCGGTGTCCCGCAAGGGTCTGTAGGTGGACCACTTCTATTCTCAATATATCTTTCAAGGATTAGACACATCTTTGAAAGACACGACATTCAGTATCACTGTTATGCAGATCAAATATTTGTATCTTTTTCACCAACCAGGACTGAACTCTCTGAAGCTGTAAAACGATTAGAATTATGTGTTGATGATGTTAAGGCATGGATAGAAAGAAATGGTCTCAAATTTAATGACAGTCAGAATTTATTCTGATAGGATCCAAACAGATGTTGTCTAAAGTGAACTCTGATACATGTTAGAGTTGGCAATAGTAATATCAAGCCTTCGAACAAAGTTCGTAATCTTGGTGTTGTTTATGACGCAAGTCTGACATTCAAAGACCACATTTCATATGTATCCCAATCTGTAAGATTTCATTTGCGTAACCTGGGCTCAATTCGGAGATATTTAACTAGATCAGCAGCAGAAAAACTGATGCATGCTGTTATTTCGTCTCGTCTAGATTTCTGCAATTCTCTGTTTTGCAGCCTTCCACAAAAAAGAACCCAGTAAACTGCAACGTCTTCAGAAATGTGCCGCTAGATTACTTACTTTCACAAAGAAAACTGTGCCTATTGTTTTGTTGGCTTATTGTCTTATTATTTTCTGTGATACTGTTCTAACGTGACACAATATGTACTCTGTTCTACATAGCGCCTTGAGGATCTTTTTTAGTTAGAAATGAGCGCTTTATAAGAGTCTCACTATCATTATCATTATTATTATGAGCCATAATCAAAACGCGCCGTAAAATCTTAACATTGGGCCCTAAAAGTTCATTGACCCCTGTCTGTGACCTTTGACCTTGTGGTGACCTTCAACTCCCCAAGGGACATGTACCATCCAAGTTTTGTCACAAACGGACACATACATCAAAAGTTATGAGCCATAATAGAAACACGCCGTAAAATCTTAACATTGGGCCCTAAAAGTTCAGCGACCCCTGTCTGTGACCTTTGACCTTGTGGTGACCTTCAACTCCCCAAGGGACATTTACCATCCAAGTTTTGTCACAAACGGACACATACATCAAAAGTTATGAGCCATAATCGAAACGCGCCGTAAAAACTTAAAGGACAAGTTCACCTTCATAGACATGTAGGTTGAGTGAATGCAGCAATATTAGTAGAACACATCAATGAGAGTTTGACATCATATCATACACTGTAGTAGTCTTCTCTTCCAGCAGTGACTGCGCAGATACTTAAAATATTCGTAACGTTTGAACGGATTGTCCAATTTTCCTCAAACTTTCACTGATGTGTTCTACTAATATTGCTGCATTCTCTCAATCCTTATGTATATGAAGGTGGACTTGTCCTTTAACATTGAGCCCTAAAGTTCATTGACCTCTGCCTGTGACCTTTGACGTTGAGGTGCCCTTCATATTTGGTAAAATGTGTAACTTTGTATAACCATTCTTCCCTCCAAGTTTGATTGAAATTGAAGTCCTCATTAGAGAGTTGTTCAAGTTTTTGTTGCGTTACGGACAGACGACGGACGGACGACGGACGGACAGAAGGCGCAGGCGATCCCTTAGTCTCCCCACACCTCCAGTGGGCCCAACAAGTGCAAAATTCAAACAATGCAACTATAGACTTGTTTCATTCCAAGTTTCGAAGTTACTAGTCAGTTTATCTGTATTGAACGTGTACGGCGTGTACACCTACAGTCACGGTGGCAGCAGTCTCTGAGATCGGCTTCTGTGTTTACACGCTATTTATATTTGCACGCCGACCGTGCCAGGATTTGCGATATGTGCCATAGTTTGGCATAAAAGTATGCGCATTGAATTTGTGCGTATGTGAACGCAAATCTCTTACACTCAATAGACAGCGTGGAGTACATTGAGTACTGCGCTCGGAGTCATAGTGCAATGTATACAACTCTCCTCCGCGTGTGGTAGAATCATGGCATGCGCACTTATCCATTCATAGGCGGCGTACGGCGGTATGTCGAATTCAAAGCAAGGGCATATGGGGTCGAACGGTGGGCGCAGGCGTTCGAATTATGCTCACTAAACTGCTTCCACAATTAAGTCTCTTTAACCCTATTTCTGTCACATACACCGTAGCCAGACCACTCAGACATTTTGCAGTGTGCAGACACAAGATTGTTGATGGCCATTTCTGATTATTATTATTGACATTAATGCGTCATGTTACATCATTTGAAAGCTTATAGTTTAAACTTTCATATTACATAATAATCTGAGTAAGGGCACCCTTAAATTTTAAGTAGGATGCCCTCTTATGTCACATAATTATCATTGCAGACTTACTTTTACATGTTATAGGGCTCACACCTGTAAATAAAATGGACTGTCCCAGACCCCTTCACAAATTCGTACCAAAGATACCAAAATAAATGAAGAAAAAAATTAATTAAAAATCAATGATGTAGTTTGGCAAAAAACTGAATAGCTGTAGATATTGAGTATGAATTCCTCTACAAACTGCATTTTGGTTGGAAGATGAAAGCTTTTCTGATGGAATTTGAGGGGATTATATTTCATTGGGTACGTGTACGGAAAATAGGTGATTTTTTGAGTGACAAGAACTCGTAGTCTGGCTTTGCGGACCCCTGGACAGAATTAGAGCAGAACAACCCACCCTGGCAATCTGATGGATGAAAGGTAATATCTCACTTATTCAGGTTAGTGAAGATGAAATACCTCATTTCTCCCAGCTATTTTACAGAATTTTTTGAAATTTGAATTTTAACACACGTCTCTATGGGGAATTATTTACCCGTGTGAGCCCTATAGAGAATGCACGCAATACATGCAAGTCTATGGGAAGTATTCATCCCATACAAGCTCTGCTGGTTTATGTTGATCTTGTATTGTGTCAGATCTCTCTTCCTCCCTCCCCCTTCTCCTCCCTACTCCCCCCCCCCCCCCCAACTCTATCTTGCTACAATTTCTTTTCTTAATATTATGTTCTTGTGGTACTAGATCTTAGTAAATAGCAGTCATCAGTATCACACAACTTTGAATGACCTCTTGTATTGTGTATCTTGTATTGTGTCAGATCTCTCTTCCTCCCTCCCCCTTCTGCTCCCTACCCCCCCCCCACTCCCTCTACCTCTCTCCTCTACTCCCCCCCCCCCACTCTTCCTTGCTACAATTTCTTTTAATATTATGTTCTTGTGGTACTAGATCTTAGTAAATAGCAGTCATCAGTATCACACAACTTTGAATGACTGTGTTAATCTTGTATTGTGTATCTTGTATTGTGTCAGATCTCTTCCTCCCTCCCCTTCCCCTCCCTACCCCCTCTCTCTACCTCTCTCCTCTACTCCCCCCCCCCCCCAACTCTGCCTTGCTACTATTTCTTTTCTTAATATTATGTTCTTGTCACTAGATCTTAGTACATAGCAGTCAGTCATCAGCATCACACAACTTTGAATGACTGTGTTATTTTAATGTATTTCTTTGTTTTGGCTACCACTGAAACAGCTCAAAATACATAAAGTTAGTCTGTTTGACAAAACAAAGTCTTATCAAGTACTTTGTAGGCTATAAGGTGATGATGACACACCCACAATCAAGGATAACTGCCTGGATCTATGTATTCATCTTATGAAGAACTGATCAAAACTGCAAGATTTATTTTTAAAAAAACCCTAAAGGGCATGATTTTCTAAAAGTGTCCCTTTGAGAAGCTTTATAATCGTTGAAAGTGTAATTTCTCATATGATGTAGGGGCAAATATCATAAAAAACACATTTATGATGTTTAAAAGTCAAATAAGAAATATGACCTCCACTATAGGGCTCACACCTGTAAATAAAATGGACTGTCCCAGACCCCTTCACAAATTCGTACCAAAGATACCAAAATAAATGAAGAAAAAAATTAATTAAAAATCAATGATGTAGTTTGGCAAAAAACTGAATAGCTGTAGATATTGAGTATGAATTCCTCTACAAACTGCATTTTGGTTGGAAGATGAAAGCTTTTCTGATGGAATTTGAGGGGATTATATTTCATTGGGTACGTGTACGGAAATAGGTGATTTTTTGAGTGACAAGAACTCGTAGTCTGGCTTTGCGGACCCCTGGACAGAATTAGAGCAGAACAACCCACCCTGGCAATCTGATGGATGAAAGGTAATATCTCACTTATTCAGGTTAGTGAAGATGAAACACCTCATTTCTCCCAGCTATTTTACAGAATTTTTTGAAATTTGAATTTTAACACACGTCTCTATGGGGAATTATTTACCCGTGTGAGCCCGTTACCATCTCATTTTTCCACACAACATGCCGATTTAATCGGCCCATGACACAGATACGGTTAACCCTATCTGTGTTACATGCTGATTTCATCGGCCCAAAACCTGCCATGTAAAGGCTTCGGCCAATTTGATCGGCCCTATGTTGATTGACAGATTACTTCAAAGGCTATGACACTACCACTCTATAAACTCATTTGTGATTGCTTGACAGTGTAAGGAAACGATATCCAGTGCGAAAAAAAGCTTCCCCACCTCCAACCAATCAGGAAAGCCTTCTCACAGTCCAAGAAATTGTAGTGGCCCCGCCCATGTTTATTTCAATTCAGGCTGCAATGTACTGTGTACAATTTTGCCATAGGTTTCTTGTGTGGAGAACTTACACAAATCTGTATATATGGGACTGTAATAGAGATCGCCATGTGCGATGAAAAGATCGTACACATGGGTCAATTTTCATCTATTCTATCTAAGTCAAAATAGTAAAATATGAAGTGAAAACATTCAGGATAGGGATTTCAACATCTTTAAATTCTGTGAAGGGATGTAGCTCCAGTAATATCAGCCTCATAAATGATCTGTAGGATGGATGAACACTCCACATTCAGTGCAGCAGTGGCAACTGTTTACTCGGCACTAACAGCAGTGCAATGGGTCTCGTAGCCGGGGCTAGCGGGGCAGGGTGCTGGAGCAATAAGGTTACAGTAGCCTCCTACCTGAAGCTGCACAGTCTCGATCTCGAAGCTGAGGTATGTTTGACTGTCGATCATTATTATCTAATAAACCGTTACTTTATGAAACTTATGTTCAATGAAGGTTTATGATAAAGCAAATGACTAGTGATAGTTCAATTCTGTTTCAATGAGGAGAGTGCAAATAGTTGAAGTCTAGCATACTTGACTGGAATGGACATTCTGAAGACTGAATATTTTCAGTGACAATTTTTACCCTGAGATTATCTTATCATTAATGGCAATATTATAGGACATGAATAATCTAAATTACAAGTAAAAGGCATATAATTCAATTGATATTTTCATACTGACTAGATATAAGCAAGCTTTATCTACTTTCAGGCCAACATTTCATTCATAAAATCAAAAATTATGCGAAAAGTGTGAAATGTAGGTTGTAATTGCCACACACTTTTGTTCATAAAATGAAAACAGGCCAGAGACAGAGAAAAGTTGAAAAAAGAGGAGAGAGTTTGCGAGGGAGCGTAGCGACTGAGCGGGGGGAGGGTGTGGGAGGGGGGTGTCCCCCCTCACACGGTGAGGACTTTTTGAAATTCAAGGTATGAAAAAACTCATTTTAATGCATTTTACAACTGAAATTTACTATTGTTATGAGGTACATTTTACAGAGAAACATTGTGATAATTGAACTCATGAATGACACTTGCAAAATCTAAAGGAAGGAATAGTATGCTTAACTGTTATACCTAGGACCTACTCGATTGTGAGGCCATAATAAATCACAGTAATGTACACCCAGGTGACGTCTTGCTGGATTCAGTTCATATGGGTACAAAAAAAAAAAAAAATTAAAATAAATCACAGCTTGGCATTGCCATTGTTGGCTGTCTTTACCTTAGTCCATTAACAGTTTACAGTGCACAGACCAGGCAAAGTATTGCTGATCTTGGTCCATGTAGTCTAGTAGAGAATCATGTATGTAAGACAGCTGAAAATAAATCATACATGCAGCTCAGCATTGTTGACCATCTCTACGTCCATGCAACAGCTAACTTAGACTGCCTATAATACCTTACAGGAGGTACAAAAATTTGTAGACCAAAAATTTGTAGACCCGGTTAAGTTCATAAACAGCTAATGTAGACCAAGCAAATGAAGTATTGTTGGATGAAGTCCAGAATGTAAAGCGAATCCTTGCGGCGGATGATGTATCACAAGTTCCAGGTCCCGAGGAAGTCGATTGACTCGCTGGCCTAACGTGGTTAGAAGACGAAACTGGTTCTGGGAGATCAACTTCATATTCCAACCACTGCCACTTGAACTTACTGTATTGGAGACATCTGTGTCAATATGCGCTACACGAGGGTCGTCCTTATCGAGGGTCTTCATTTTCTCATTGAAGAAAGAAATATTCTCACCGGTCCACAAAATCACGATGACAAAAATGTAGGTCACGCCAACGTAATCAGCGGGATACAAAAGCAGCGCATCGTGTAGACAGAAAGATCCGTCTGTCCGGAGGACTCTTTTATATTTTGCCATAACGCTGTCCTCCGTATACGGAGGAGATCCGTGAAGCCAGACGCAGTCTCTGCGGAACATTCCCCGATGGACAGATACAGACCGATCTTTCGGTCAACACATCGCGCTGAATGCTGCAGCAGCATGCGTGCCGAAGCTCCTTGATAGTAATGATACACGTAATACGCAGTTACAGCCTCACACACGTGTGCATCATATCACACCACACTGCAAGCTACAGTATAGTAGCTACAAGTAGATCGACACGCACGTTTCACATCCATTTCACGCATGAAACATGCAACATCTCACAGCTGCCCGCTGACAACTGCACTCATCACCATTCACACACGGCGAGATATGGTGGCTGCAAAAAAAAAAAAAAAGAGGAAAATCACGGAAATTTTCCCGACTGTGTATTTTCTCCCCAGAATTTCAAAATCCGCAGAAATCCGCGGATCCACGGAGAAATCTCATGCCTGTGAAAAGTACTAATGCTACTGATGAAAAAATCACATCATCTGAAAGCTGAATAAATTCTGTACAACATTTGTGTAGACCTTTTTCGGATACAAGAGCATGTTGTGTGAGAAAATGAGGTGGTAACATGAAGAAGTAAGTCTGCGAAGATAATTATGTGACATAAGAGGGCGTCCTACTTCAAATTTGAGGACGCCCTCACTCAGATTATTACGTAATATGAAAGTTTAGACAATAAGCTTTCAAATGATGTATAACATGACACATTAATGTCAATCAGAACAATCAGAACTGGCCATCAATGCAAGCGCACGCAGTGCGCACTGCGCACGCTTTAATACTCATTGGTAAAATGTACTGAAGACAAAACAGTCGTAAGGGCAATTCCGCAGTAAGAGGGACATAACCATAAAATTTCAATTTGGTTTTTTCCTTGATATTTGTATCTGACTTCAGAAAGAACACATTGATAAGTCAGGAAAAACTATTTTTCAGGGTATCTTGATAGTTTTAGGTATTGAATTCACCAATTTTTAACAAGTAATCTTTCAGATTGAATTTCATCAGCAAAATCTCCATAATGGCAAAGAAGATAGCTAGTCAAGTTAAATGCCATTTTCTAGCCACAAATATTGAATTCATAGAGGCAATGCAGTGCTTTCATGGGTAGATTAAGTAAAATCAACTTACATGTCTTCGAAATGCAAACATGAGTGCATTTCCCCAACCATCGGACAGTCATGTAACGTTACTAACCAAAAAGTGAAATTATTTACCTCCAGAGAGTATAAAGTGTCTATGAAAAAGACTGAAGGATTGCTAAATTTTTGTCTAAGAGTTCCTCAAGACACATCAAATGATTTTCTTGCAAAAAAAAATAGCAAAATCAAAATCAGTTTCTTTTGTTTTTTATTGTTTTGTTAATTTCTTATGTATTTTAATGTTTTTTTACCTTTTGTTTTCTATTGGTTTTTTTTGCCAAAATTTGTTGCAGGCACTTTTTCAAGCTTATCTACATTACAATTGATTAATTTCACTGGTCAAAGGTTGAAACAATCTAATTAATATCAAATTAACGAAAAACACAATTTGCATTGGATTTGCACACGATATCATGAATTTGAGCTGTTTTCATGTCGACATGCATTTATGCAAAACATTACATAACTGCAGAACGGTGTACCCAGACGTCGCAAATTTGGTCTCAAAATATGCGGGAGACTTCAATGAAAAAGGTCATGAGACGATGCGGCAAAATCTTTGCGCGTTGCAGAATCGTGGCGGGAAATATTGGGGAGGGGTCTACAGCATTCGCATCACTACAGAAGGCTCACAGGGTGCACATTGAGCGATTTTTTTTTTTTTTTTAAACCACTTCCCATGTGAAGGGGCAATTGATGGAATCTGTGGGCTAGCAGAGCATTTTGTGTGGAAAGTAACAATTGAGGCCATCACTTCGAATTTTCTGTCCTGATTTGAAATTATCATACAATGGTTTGTCGGGGTTAATTACGCTTCAGGTACAGCGAACAGACTTTTGTTTTCAGAACAATGCAGAGATTAGACATTCAATGGATTTCAAACTGGTCTAAAAGAAAAAAAAAATACATGTCTCTAGACTTGAATAAACATGAATTCAACTAATACACTGTATTATTTGATTTAATGTCATATGACTTAAACTACTTTCACAATAATATAAAACATTGCATTATGCTGGATTCCTATTGCGCAATGACTACGCACACCACAATTGGCCATACACTGTACATACTACATACCGGTACATTAGTTTTTGCTCTTTAATTTCTTTCCCCTTTATTAAAGGTACTCTTGATAAGGAACACATTAACTGTTTTGCTCAATAAAACAGGCTGCTTTTGTGAATTACTGTGAGTCATGATGAACAGTGATTGGCAAAGTTATGAAACTGTGGATATCACTTGTGCAAACTTTTTTTCTAGTCTTTTTTAACATGTACAAGTACAATGGTACTATACCGCATGAGTTTAATGATTAAAATAAGAGTTTCATGTCTTATCTGATGTTTCTTAGCTTTAACTTTGCATTCTCATGGGGAAATATGTAATGACTTGAGTTAACACACAATTCTGTAATCACTGGACAAACCGTAACGTTACTAACCATGATTTTTGTACTTAATTTTCAAACAAAGTTATAATGAGAAAGGATATTTGGGGTAGATATTGCCCTTAAAGCTAGAAATGAAAAATGAGTGTTGATATATTTCAAGCTATACCAGTTTTAGCAAACTTTTTGTTCAAAGATGCTCATCAATTTTTTATGTCCTTTTTTTGTAACGTTACTAACCGGCATTAAAAGCAGACCTTTCTTCTAAAATAATTCATGAAATGATTTCATTCTTTGCTCTGTTCTAGGTCTACACTAGAATGATCTCTGGTGACATTAATGAGACTTCATATCCACAGATAGAGAAATGAGTCTAATCTAAATCATGAGAATGTCCCTAAAATGTAACGTTACTAACCGCGGAATTGCCCGTAAGCCTACTCGTAAGGTCAGGTCGTATAGTGTGCGTTAGCAGGTCCAGGCCTTGAAATAGGATTTTGGAGGGGCAAGGCCATTTAGAAAAGGGCACTTTTTCCAAGAGGCCAGCCATTAAAGGGCACTTAGGTCAGTCAGAGGGGCACCAAGGCCACATTGGAAAGGGCATGTTGGGTGTTTATACGTGATGTGAATGCCCCATTGAACTGTATGCTATCGACCGTGCTGCTACACTCCAGCAGCGCACGCACGCATAAGATCTCTCCGCAGCAGACGACGTTAGGCAGTAGGCCATACGCAATACGATGTAGGTTCTGTAATACAGTACGTTCTCAACGCATACGCCGCGCTCGCTTTGGAGCACTTCCGGCGCCATTTTGCTTTGAGCATGCGGGCATGAATGCAGAGCGAGAGAGATGGCAATGCTCGCAGCCGTCCGACAGGCCTGGCATTTTTTAGCATGGCTTGCGACCACTTGCTCCGGCCCGCCGCTGCCTAGCTAGTTACTCTATGGCCGCTGCGCTGCGGAGGCAGTCGGGACGGTGAAAGCCGGTCGGGCGTACATGTATGTACACGTCGTTTCGTATCTTGGAAAGATACTTTCAGTTTGAATCAGATATATTGGGATGCGAGTGAACTGAAAGTATGATATTTGAGATCAGGAAATTCATGCTTATTAAAGTGTAGACTTTGAGAAAGGGCATATTATACGTCATAAATAATAACTTTCATTCTAAAAGGGCACCACGGCCACAAGAAAAAGGGCACATTTTTTTTTGCCGTAACTTTGATCAAGGAAAAAAAATGCACTGCGGCCAACGAGAGGGGCACCGACGGCCGGCCGTCGGTTAATTCGAGGCCTGCAGGTCGTACGACTGAGTCTTATGGTCGTAAGGTTGTATAGTCGTAGGTCGTATCCTGTCGTGGGTTGTATAGTGTGCGGCGGGCTTCAGTATTCTCTATGCACATACCGCTTTATTTGCATCCGTGCATTTCTTAAATCAGTGTAATAGTAACAAATTTAGTGTGCCAAATCTAGGTGTTGGTTCTCATCATGGGCGGTCAAAAAGTGGGCAACGTGCTTTACCTGTGAAATAGGCCCCAACACTGCGTGTCCGTACTATATGGCGGCTTGCCTGTTTGTAAATACTCGTGAATTCAGCCATACCGTGTGGCGCTTAAAAGATACATAACTAAAGCGCGGTGGTGGGGCATTCTTCTGCAGTTATTAATTTGTACTCGTGAATGCGGCGTCACCAAATGGAGTTTACGCGAGATTGATCAGGGACTGATTTCCACAGCATAGCATCTTTCATCCTTCCCTTCTCCTGGCTTTTCGGCCCCAGTGTACTTTCGCACCTGCTTGTCAATTGACCTCCAAACATGCACAAACTCACTCTAAATATCCAACAGCCTCGAATATTTACATCTGAGTGAGATTCAAGTCCAGTAGAAAAGGAATTTTCACCGTTTTGACACTTTTCTACTTCTCGGAATAATGTCGATCGCAGCTCCTCGTTCTGCGATAACTGCTGCATTGCACAGGAGCAGACAGCACAGCACGGTGTACAAAACACACAGCAGCACAGTAGTGTGCGCCTCGACCAGGGCATGTTCTTCTATGGTGTCTTTACAAAGATAATACTTTTTCTACCTTTCTCTCAGCTTGTACCTGGTCACGGTAGCGATTGATTTGAGGATTCAAGGGTTGTTCGTTTCGTGTGTGTGTGAGGGTGTGTGTGTGTTTTGTTTCATACAAATTTTTTTTTTTTTTCATTCGTAATATTGACAATGTGGCATTTATATTGTTGTAATGAAATTTGTATATTTTGCAATTAAATAATTTGTATATTATTGCGTATATGTATAAGAAAGAAAAATAAAAGACTGACAAAAAACAAAAAGTGAGTGTGTATGCGTGTGTGTGTGTGTGTATGCGTGTGTGTGTGTGAATGAAAGAAGATCATGAAAAATGCAGTTATAAGACAAGGGTGACAGAATATAAAGGGAAACGCTAGGAAGAGGGGGAAGGAAATGAAAGAAAAGTACACTGTATTAAAAAGTTGAACCCATACTAAATGAAAAAAGGCTTAAAAAATAGCGAGTACACTAAAAGATGGAAGGAAAGAGAGAAGAGAAACTTGCAAGGAAAGCAAGGGAGAGATGGATATGTTTGAAAAGAAAAGAGGAAAGCAATTAAAGAAAAAAAAAACACAATAGGGTAGAATAATACTAAAAGAATGAGAATCAAAACTAGATGAAAGCAAAGATGAATAGGAAGGAAAGAACTATTCACTACAGGTTGAAAAGGAAATAAAGAAAAGGATCCATTAGAACAACACATAAGAAAAAGATGTCATGAGGATAGAGGAAAGACCCTTGTACTGTAGTTAGAGGGGAAAAACAACCCATGACGAAAACAAAGCACAATCAGGCAGAAAGTACAGTTAAATACGAAATTGAGAAAGTTAGACAAGAGGAAAAGCAGAAAGAAATTATTGATAGGAAGGAAGGGGAAATTTAGGAATAGATTCTGCTTTAAAATGAAAGAAGAAAAGACAGAAATAAAAGAGAAAGATATAAGTGGCAGCATACATTCACACATGCACTCAACTGCTATGAAGCTACAACCGATAACGCAAGACTGGGCTGAGGAAAAAGGAATTTTAAAACAAATTTTAGCTTTTCACCGCCACCATAGAAAAAGCCGCTGTGTCGCTACATTCAGACCAACATCGACCCTTAGTGCATGCGTTAAACATTCATAACTGTGCTTGTGTACAGAGCAGCAATTTCAGCGATCGAGACTTTCCAATGATTTTCTGACACTTGTATAACACTTAAAGTGTGAAAACTTAACTTCTCTACGACTTTGGAGACTCAGATGCATGCTTTTTTAGGTTACTGAACAACAAGGAGAGTTTTTGCATGTTTGGAGATCAATTGACAAACAGGTGCGAAAGTACACCAGCACCTGTTTTTCCTTTGTTCTTTCTTTTCTTTCTCCCTATTCTTCTCGGCAATTGTGGACTTTACGGCACTATATTATTGGTGCGAGATTTTACTCTAATCTAGCAGTGCGTGCGAATTCGAGCACCTATCAGGCACCGCGGGTCGACAGCATGTCTTCCGGTACTGTACTGTATGCATGTGTGTGAGATTTTGCATTGGGATGCAGTGTGTATGTGTCAACGTGTGTGTTTGTGTGATGAAAGCACTTACGGTTCGCAACATGGTTGCTCAAACGCCCTTCCCTGCGCCGCGCGGTGTGATCGAGCGCGAGCAGAAACAAATGGGGTGCTGTGCATAATTGGCACACAACGGAACGCAATGAGTGGTAAACTTTCGTCCTTCAATCATGATTTTAAATGAATGAATGCTGCATTATATGCAGGGGATCACTAATTACAAACCTATTGCAGAGGACATAAAATACAGTGTATGTCCACTCGCGGCCTTGGCAAAATTATTCTGTGAAATAGTAATGAAAAACACCTAAAATCTTAACCTGATATGTCAGTCTGTTGGTGTTTATATCGTCTACACAGTTACCGTTTTACTAGCCCGACTAGACGCTGTGCGAAGCTCCAAGCACGCACTTGTGTACAGCTAGCTACCGATATATGGGCAGCCACTACATGGAGTCAGTGGACACACATACACACACAAGCCTGTGGCGAGCTGGAGTGAGCTAGGTCTAGGATGTTCAGAATGGAAATCTATTGTATCGCAGACTACTGCCAACTTTCTCACACTTTGTCTTTGCACCATGATCATGGCAATTTTCAGTGATGCAACATTGTAAATGTAGTATCTATAGCTCAATAATCCTGCAGCGGAGAGCAAAGGCACCCGATATCGCGATGGCACAGTGCTTGAAGTGTCAGCTCCGCAGCAGAAGTGCAGTGAGTGAGGCAGGTTTTTAGTGACCTTATCACTTGTCAAATAACAGCATTCCATACAGCAAGAGAAGCTCAGTGCGTGGTGGTTCATGGGATATCACCTTGGCGTACA
Source organism: Diadema antillarum (assembly GCF_040938485.1). Lineage (NCBI taxonomy): Eukaryota > Metazoa > Echinodermata > Echinoidea > Diadematoida > Diadematidae > Diadema > Diadema antillarum. Next base: position 86,446 of record NW_027272510.1, read on the forward strand.
GCGAATGAGGTACCGTCTACCGATAATATAGGGCCGTAAAGTGCACAATTGCCTTTTAATATTCTTGGAATGACTTCCTAATGAGTAATAGTAGTAGGGTATCTGGAGCATTTTTGTAACTTTTAAAATTCTATAAAAGGTGGATTATTAACTATTTCATATGAAAGAGAATTATGTCATTTTATATTTCAAATTTCATGGCGAAATAACTATTCTATCTCGAGAAATTTAACTTTCAAATCACTGCAATATTACACCTTTTTCTGATGAGCACGCACGAAAATGTGTCCAAATCATGTTTGCAGACAACGCCGATAAGTAGCATTCGTGTGCGGATCTCTAGCGACCAGTTAATGAGCGTACATCGGTTTGCTTCACAATCGACATGCCTGATGCATTGTGTAGCCTACGCCTATCTGCTATGTAGCATAAAGATCGCGAGAAAGACTGCAACTCGTGCATCGTGAGTGCACTTTTCTATTGAAGTATTAACAAAAATAACAATGACTCTACGTGATCGTTTGTTTGTATTGCTAACTCATACATTGTAGGCCTATTATGATCATTACCAATCCAGTAATAGTACTTTTTCTTCATTGAAACTAATGTGCCAGGTGGTTTACGAGCATAAGTGTTTCCATTACTGTATCCACACATGCACATTGTGAATGCTGGGCAGTCGTAACCTCATAGAACTCGGTGCTGTAGAACTATCACAAGCGAAGCGACAGCTCTGTTTTCAGTGGCACGGGTGCGCACGTACTCGTAAATAGACACACACACACACACAGCGAGCTAGCTGCATGCACACACGATCAAGCTATGCGCCATGTGGCGGCGAATGTGTGTAGATCTAAATATGTATGAGTGTATTTGTGCAGATGTTACTATGGTTGTTGCATACGAAGCCACGCCTGACACGTTCGCTGAGACCAAAAAATTATTGCAAGAGGTGTTTTCAAAGCAATACCCCCACCCCAAGACGTGGAGCTAGCGAAAAACTAACCTTACCATCGGATTCAGCATATCCTAAACTACTCGCATGCCACACGCTGGTTTGAGTATCGAAGCAGACGCTGAGATACAAGGACATATGTGATTCTAACGCTGTTTTCATCAACTTACAGTCGGAAATGTTTACCAGCGCTCTAATAGGAGATGGAGACCAACTTCTTCTTTCATATGATACCAAATTTGTTAAGATTTGTTGGCGACTTGCCATGGGGAAAAGACGATAAAGGCAAAATCCAGCACAAAATTTCATGTCAAAATCGGCACTGCGCGCGTTTCCATTGCGCCCTATGGGAGTTGCGTATTATGAGATAGAGCGCACATTCGTGGTAAGGTTGGCAGCGCACGATCCGACACCCTAATAGTACATTGTAGGCCTAAAAGAAAAGGTAGGTCTAAATTACAGTCCGCCATGCAACAAAACACAGCCCAGCCCCGTTGCCACGCTGTATGTTATGCATTTAGATATTTCTACTGCACACGCACGGTGTCTACGTCTGGTCAGGCCGCCGGGCTAGAGTCCACGATTTCATCGACACAGAGTCTGACGTTTCTAACGTTAGCTAGATCATCACTTCTGTCTTCTACTAGGGTGTCGGATCGTGCCCTTCCTACCTTCGGACCATTTTGCGCCCTATCTCACAACATGCAACTCCCATAGGACGCTGTGTAAAACGCGAGGTGTGCCGATTTTGGCAAGCGATTTTGAGCCGGATTTTGCCTTTATTGCATTTTCCACAGTCGATGCCAACATCAAATCCTCACAAATTTGGTATCATATATGAAAGAAGAAGTTTGTCTCCACATTGTATTAGAGCGCTGGTACATGAATCCTTCTATAAATTGGTGTAAATGTCGTTAGAAACACGTTTATCCCCATATCTCAGCGTCTGCTTCGGTACTTGCACCAGCGTGTAGCCTGTGAGTAGTTTTTAGTAGTGTGGTTAGTTTTTCGCTAGCTCCACGTCTTCGACTGTGGATTTTGCCTTGAAAGCACCCATTGCAATAATTTTTCGGCTGCAGCGAACGCTTTAGGCGTGGCTTCGTATGCAAGGATCCATGGTAACTTTCGCGTATTGGGGCTCATGCATATTTAAATTCAACACGCAACGCAGCCACATGGCGTTCGCGGCGCGAAGCTGGATTGCGTGTGTGCATGCTGTGTGTATTATGTTGGATGGGTGTGTGTGTGTGTGTACCGTACTTATACATACGGTCCGCCGCGTCTGTTGCTCGCTGCACACCCAGCAAGCTAGCTAGGGAATCGCAGCAGCTGCAGGCATGCATGGCAGCTCTAACAATTAGGCCGCCAGGGCCAGCCCTGTCGTGATGTTAGTAACGACGTCTTTTTTTGTCGAGCACGCTCGAAAATGTGACCAAATCATTACCCCGGAAAGTTACATTCGCGTGTGGAACTCAAACGATCGGATAATGAGCGTACAGCGGTTAGAAAATACGCGTAACAAGCGCAGAAGCAACTCCCCCACAATGTCGTCACACCGCATGTGGTGATTGTGTATGTATGTGTGTGTGTGTGTGTGTGCGTATACAACATGCTCGCTACCCTTACATACCACACACGACGCAGTTGTTTACATTGCAGATCCACGCACGCAACCCCATCACTGCGATAAAGCTAGCGCGAAAGCATGCATGTGCGCTGCAGAGCGAGGATGCCATATGCACCAGCCGACCGTGCCCATGCCTTTACCACAGCGCGCGCAGTGTTGCCACCGGCAGCTAGCTTCGCCACCGCGCGCCAGTATCAGTACATTTATGTAGGCAGCTAGCTTGCATGCACGGCACATGCACAGGAAGCATACTAAGTATAATCGCCCAGCAGCCACTCGCGTGAAAGTGATGCCAAATTACCACCATCCATAAAAGCATTATTTTATCATAAAAGAGCCTACAGGCTAAAGCAATCTTTTGAAAATATCCTTGATTAGAATTTAGTAACAAATATTGGTATTCGCAAGTAATAGGTCTACTCGATCGTACTCACAGTGTCCTGTTCAATCGTGTCTTCCACGTGTAGGCCTTAGGAAGGAATTGGCTGATCATTTACAGCTGTGGCACTACGTACAACTTGTATGTTTGCATGGTTAACTCATGTGATAACTGCCACATCGGCTGTCTGAGAAAAGCGAGAGTCAATGTTATCTATAGTGTTTTGTTTGTGACTGTGGTTGTTTGTATGTATATTATAAGCTAGTCTACACGAAGGCACATGGCATTTAGCATTATCCTTTTGTAAATTGTGGAATTGGTGTGTATCAAACATTGTGTGTTGATTGCTGTCGACCGGGGTAGCGCAGTTTGCAACACAAGCGGCATCGGTGAGCTGAAGATATTCGCCTTATAAGACAACATTTTCTGCATCATAAGCTATGAAATGCATCAAACAGTCACCGATTGGAATCATTTAGGTCTAATCGACCCATGTAAGTATTCCTAGTAGTTTTTGTTGAAAAATTAAAGAAATATAGCGCCAGAATGGCACCCGTTTTGTACAAGATTTAGATCTTAAAGTGCGGCAGCTGTCACAGTTATAACGTTAGATGCTCTCTCGCGCTATCTAATATTATCTAGACGGTTCTATGTAATGGTAATGTTCTAAGTAGGGCGTCAGTAGCGCGATGCGCTTTGTCATCCCCTTCAAAATTCACGCAAAAGTCGCGAGTTCACAAGTCATCTTTGACCTAGGTCTGTATGCATATTTACAGAACATAAAACTCCTTCAAAACATTTTTTACAATAAGAGAAATCTATCATATTATCTTCGATACTAAATTATATCACGAAAGACCCATTTTGGTTGCAAAAGCGCTAGCATTTTCAAATAAACTTACAACTACCAGATATGCGTTCAGTGCGTGTTGGGCAATGGGCAAACGTAGGGCGCGCAACTTTGGCTTAAACTCACCTTTCAGGGATTTTCGCGGGTTTATCCTGGGATTAAATCCCCATAAATTTGGTATCATATGAAAGCTTGTGGTGGTCTCATTCTTCTCGTCCTACGCCGAGTTCAGATATCAAGACGTACTGCTACCTAAATTCAGATTTAAGCCTAAACATCGCTATAACTCGGCTGTTCCGTCCGACTGTGAAACTGGCCATGCTGGTGTAGGAGGATTCAATGGTGCTGAATCCAAAAAGAGCATTGGTTTTTCGGGATAAACCCGCGAAATAGTGATTAAGATACCCTTGTCAGCATAGTAACAGCATCAGCGAACTAAGCGAGGCGGGGCCTACAAGTCTTAAGACACGTAGTTACACACCATGACTCATGGTTACGGTGCGCACTTACACGAAGCCCCAGTAACAGTCGAGTCGGTTTTGCATGCATAGGTACGATGTTCAGCCTCCGCACAGCATAGCGCACCGCCAATATGTAATGTGAGTATCGGTACATGTGCGCGTCTCCATGTAATCGCACATATTATGCACCACTACTGTGTGCGCTTTTACTCTGCCGCGCTGTTAGACCTACGTTTGTGATACGTTTGTATGTATGATGGGTCATCGGTCTCGTAAACCCGTGTACAAATCGGTCTGTAGCCGGGAATATGTTCCGCGGTGACTACACTGTACGACTAGCTTCACGGAATCCTTTCTCATGGACATGGAAGAGAACCGTGAGTGTAAAAATTTATGAGTAAAAATTCCTCCGGACCAAGAAATTTCTCTGTATACGACCTCGGTTGCTCACTTTCCGCATTGTATTTTCCCAGCTAACCGTATGAAGTGCAGTACGGTAGTAGCGCGATAGCGCGGTACCATGCATGTATTGCTGACATAATCACAGAGAAAACCAGTGCGTGCGAGTGCAAGTACAAGTGCGTGGGGGATCGAAGCGGGCCTCGCACAGCTAGCTGGGTAGGTGTGTGCTAGCTGACATGGATGCGCGCTTAGTAGGGTGTCTGGAGTATTTTTCTAACTTTTGAAATTCTTTCAAAAGCCAATTATGAACAATTTCATATGAAAGAGAATTATGTTATTAAGACATATTTCAAATTTCATGACGAAATGATGTTCCTATCTCGAGAAATTAAGCTTTGAAATTACGCCAATATCAGAACTTTTTCTCGCTGAGAACGAGCAAAACATGGCACAAATCATGTTCGCAAATAGCGCTAAGAAGCTGCTTGAGCGTGCGGATCTCGAGCGAGAGGTTAATGAGCGCACAGTGGTTAGCTAAAACGCGTAACAGCGCAGAAGCCACTCTCCCTAATTGTGTTGTCATACCCGTGTGCGCTAGCGTGCTGCATGCGTTCGTACGTGCTCGCTATGGTACATGGTCGTATCGCAGGCTGCGTAGCTAGTTCTAGCCCGCGCCCCACCGGAAAATGCAGGGAGCTGGGCGGCGGAGAACATCGCGATTTGTCAGCGGCACGGCGGCCAGGGCAGCGGGCATGGCGAACATGGTTCGAAGAAAACGTAGCCAACTGTCGAGAGCAGGTGCAAGCAGCTCGTGTGAAATGTACAAGCTGTACTAGTACAACCTCTACAGGCTTGGAAATAATGCCACATTACCACTATTCGTACGTGCATGAATGACCAAATACGAGTCTTCCAAAATCTTTTGCATGCCCTTTTTGTCGATCGGGTATTCATACATTTGCAGATATGAGTACCGCTACTAATACAGTACATACGTTGGCAAGAGAACAATCACAATCGACTTCTCCGTGCCAGTCTAGACTTGACCATCGCGTGTGCATTTTCGAAAAATAAATAAGCAACGATAAGAACATTACCAATCCACATAATACCGTATACTAGTAAATAGAACTTTAGTAGAGTCTAGAGCTAGATGTTCTCCGCTTTCTCTGTGATTTGTGAGCGTGACTGTATCCAAATGTACAAAGTGCTATGTGTGATGTGTGCTAAATAGCTATCGCAAGCGACAGCTCAGTTTCCAGCAGCTGCTCACTGATCGGCCACATACACACACATACACAGGTAGCTTGCTTGTAGCGCTGCATGTACGCACGCAATCAACACACACCGCAGCAGAGGCCATGTGGCTGCAGACGCGATGCGTATTGAATTTACATAATGAGTACCTTCGCGCGAAGTTACTATGGATTCTTGCATACGAAGCCACGCCTAAAACGTTCGCTGTGACCAAAAAATTATTGCAAGGGGTATCTTCAAGGCAATATCCCCACACCTAGGCGTGGAGCTAGCGAAAAACTAGCAGCACCATCGGATTCAGCATATCCTCAACTACTAGCATGTCTCACAGCGATACAAATACCGAAGCAGACGCTGAGATATGGGGATAGATGTGCTTCTATCGATTTTTACATCAATTTATCGTCGGATTCATGTACCGCCGTTCTGATAAGATATGGAGAAAAACTTCCTCTTGCATATGATACCAAATTTGTCAGGATTTGTTAATGGCATGGTCTGGGGATTTGGCAATAAAGGCGAAATTTGGCTAAAAAATGCTTGGTCAAAACAGCATAGGCGCGCGGCTCCATTGCGTTCTATGGGACTTGCGTTTTATTATACAAATGATGCACAGGATAGAGTGCGTTAGTGGAGATGTAGCGCACTCGAGGGTATTTACAATTGTGAAACATGCACGAGGTGAAGCCGAGTGCATGTTGCACTACATTGTAAATACCCGAGAGTGAGCTGCATCTCCACTAACGCCACGAAATAATCCTGTGCATCATTTGTTTTATAAAATAGGTCGAAAATTCGAAAACTAACAGCATTTTTCACGTACCTTTGTGGGTCAAGATGTCCGAAGATGTTCGTCCCTAACATTTACGCACGTCGCACTCGGAAATCCCGCACATACAAGTATGATGGGGGGGGGTTGGGTTTCCGGACACTTAAGTTCCCGCATGAAAACTTACTTATTTTACATAGAATATGCACCCTTTACCTTAAAGACTTGATATAGACTCCTCATATAGGCCTACTAGACAACATACTCTGAAAACGGCGTGAGAATTGACCTGCTAAATCGTTGGATTTGCCCTTCAAAGTGACTCCATGTACGCATCCGGTCCCACAACGCTTGGTCTACTGTACGTATAAGAGTACAGTACTGTCTACGTACGCCACACATGTTATGCACAAGGGAAGAAAGGCTGGCCGGCCGGCAGCCCGAACTAGAAGTTGTTTACAGGATTGACAGCGCGTATGCATACAATTCAAACTCAAAGGAGCCGCCGCACGCACAGACGATCGGCAATAGGATTTAACACGCAGTGCAATGGGACTAAAATAACCAAAGCACACGTGACTCATTTCAGCGCTTCCTATTGGCTACATTCTTGAACCTATTTTATAAAAGATAGAGAGCGTTTTGGTCGAGGGTTAGCAGTGTGCGATCAGACACCCTACGCTTAGCCTTAGAAACACGCGCGCTTTGAATCTGATAAACGCAGTGAATAGCACCGCCCACTGGAGTGCGCTTGACAGTGAATTTTCATTACGCTCGCGACCCACTTTTTCGCCAAGGTTTTAACAGCGTGAGGATGAAAAATATCCTGTTTTATTTGCTCATAACTTCACCATTATTCATGATTATGGTGAGAAATTTTGCACATGTATTATGTTAACTATGGACATTATGGATACCCTATGTATGTTTTAGTGTGAAATGACTTGTATTTCTCCAGTTGCAAAAATCTACCAGACACCCTATTCTAAGGCTTATTTTTCAACATAGATTTCTACAATGAAATTAAGTAAGAAATCATTTAAAGCGGGAGAAATTAAATCTCAAGCGGGAGAACAGGAGATTCTGCAAAAGGCAGTGTATACAACCACACGCGTGTGTCTTTACCATCCAGCCACACGAGTGTGGTTGTAGCCATGGCCCGAGTCGCTGGATACAGCCACACTCGTTTGTATTTGTACATGTACATAGGGATACACACACGGTACGGAGAAGATGATCGCCGTGCATGCATGTCAAACACGTAAACGCCACACAATCAGTTTGCTCACAAAGTGATGAAAGTAACCTCATTTTCATACCTTTTAATATTGTTATTTTACTAATGACTTTATATTTTTCGCTCCATTCTCATCGTGTTTGCTTGATATAATGGGTTTAGAATTAATAGCAAAGTTACAACTGCCGCTAAATTGGGGGACTTTGGATTGACATCGCTAAACTGCTGGTGTTGTGCAAGCGATCGCTCAGCGCAGCTGCAACCTAGCCAGCGCAGTTGCTTGTGCCGCCCGCCCGCCCCAGCAGGGACCCGTGTGCTGGCTGCCTGTGTACGCTGGATCGTGGATGCGCATTTTGCGAGTACCCGAACGAAGGCGAAGTCTCAATATAATGACACGATGTATCAAAATCAATTGTAACTTTAAATTCACCTCATCAAATCAAGAAAATGAGAATAAAGTTAAAAATGAAAAAGTAAATTTGTCTAACAGTTAGATGGTGTGATTAAATGGGATTAATCTAGGAGGCAGGTTCATGTTCATCGCTTTGCGGTGAGCCAGTGCATGATCGCGTGTTGATGCGGCCGGCCACACACACCTTCCCGCTACGCAATAGCTTCTTCGTGTGTAATACACACGAATGTGGCTGTATCCAGCAACTTACAACCACACTCGTGTGGCTGGATGGTAAAGACACACGCGTGTGGTTGTATACACTGCTCTAGTGTATACAACCACACGCGTGTGTCTTTACCATCCAGCCACTCGAATGTGGTTGTAGCCATGGCCCAAGTCGCTGGATACAGCCACACTCGTTTGTAATGTAAACTTACATGTACATAGGGATACACACACGGTACGGAGAAGATGATCGCCGTGCGTGCATGTCAAACACGTAAACGCCACACAATCACTGAGTTTGCTCACAAAGTGATGAAAGTAACCTCATTTTCATACCTTTTAATATTGTTATTTTACTAATGACTTTATATTTTTCGCTCCAATCTCATCGACATCGTGTTTGCTTGATATAATGGGCTTAGAATTAATAGCAAAGTGAAAAAATGGGCTTTCGGCGGGAGATCTCCCGTCGAAAGTGGGAGAGTTGGAGTCTCTGGACCTTATTAGGCCTACTGTACTGGACTCCAGGCCAGTGCAACACAACACCGGCCGACAGCTCGCCTTTGCATGCTGCTCATAAACAGCATTGCAATCTCCAGTTTGTTGCTTACCTTTCGCACTCCCTTGTACGGGTAAAAGTACAGCTCGCGACCAACGTTGAAACATATCTTGTCATTGCAGACACCAGTCTCATTAATACTAGTGAATGACACTTTTACAGGATGGCAGCACTGGACACTGTACGGTTGTCTTGTCGGTCGAGAGTACTCCGACAAAGTCATAAGTTTATACGTCCCTTCCCGAGTTGTGAATTGTGTTTTCACCTCGTCTTTTCCTCCTCCTTCAGAAGTCGCCATGTTGTTTGGAGTTCAACATAGCCCGGATGTCGTGGGTGCGTGCAGCGTACAGAGCGTAAACAACTAGCGCTACGCTATGCCGCTGATCTGATACGAGAGCTAGTAGTGAGGGCATGCATGCAGCTGGCCCATTGCATTGAGCTTCTCGCTCGAGCAAGCGATGTGCTGATGTACCGACCTTCTCGCCCAGCTCACAGTACGGCCAGCGCCAATGCACTCATTTCCCCTGTACGAAAATGATGTGTGCATGCGTATTATGCTGTACAGAGCGAACCCCGACTGCTGGCAACATCCGTACCTCACCGTGTACGATGTACTTAAGTGTAAACGAAAAGAAGAGAAACGCCCTCTTCCCACACATTTTAAAGAGCAAACAATTTGAAATATTAAAAAAAAAAAAAATCGCAGTTACAGGGCAGCGATGTTTATCAAATATATTCATAAGCCTTCTCATTTGCCATCACTTGACGCAGATGGCAGTAAGTGACAGAAAAAAATTCATAGTTAAAAGAAACCTGTACTGACATTTTCTACTTGTCTGATAATTCTAATCTACATTTTTTGACGCCTACAACTGGAAAGAGAGGATTCTACAACCCAGGATAAGCCTGTAATGATTTTTTGAAAAAAATGAAAACGAGCAAGCCAAGGAACGATCCACACAATTTGGCATACGTCACAGGTGCCAACCTCCAACTTTAGCAAAACGAACTACACATGTCAATTTACTGATGAAATCTCACACGAAGTACTGCAAAAACTGTTATTTAGTAAAATTGCAATATGGAGCTGAAATAAACTATGTTAAACAATATTCATTAATTTTTAAAAGGAATCTATTCAAAAGCTTTTTATTTAGATCAAATTTGTGGGGAATATTCCAGATATGCAAAATGAAATTGGCATCATGTCCGAACGTGCTGCCCATAGAAAACTGTGTGTAAGTAACGTTGCACTAACTAGTATGCATTGATGATGAGCGATAATGGTTCGACATCACAGTTCAAACTATCTAACGAAGATGAGGACTGAGTGATTCTTAAAATCTAAATCCAAAAAATAGTCAACGGCAATCACGGTTTACGCCTAGTTAGAAGAAAACGGCACTCAGTAGAGACGCTAGACTAGAACTAGGACTAACGTTAGGACTAGTGAGCAGTCAAGGACCGAGAAGATTCTACTCGCCCGCCCGTCGACAGCTGTACGTGCACAGCGCTATATAATAGGCACAGTGTACTAGTAAACGGTTTAGTATGCAATACTTACCCTTGCTGCCAGAACTTGAAGAAAGTCCAGACGAAAGTCCAGACTCCAAGGTCTAGCGTTGCCGCTAGATCTAGGCCCTTGTGCTGCAGGCCCTGTTGTTTCTGTGCTGAATTTTGCAGGTAAGGTATCTGCTTTATGGATTTTCAATGTTTTTGTAGTCGAGATAAATCTCATTGTGGTCGTATTAACACCAAGGACTAACTTAGATCTAGTTTTAGTACGAGCCATGGCCCATACCTCGGAAGAGTGGCCTGACCACGTAGAAACAAACAGTGCCGCCGCTTCGCGATCCAAGCGCTGGTGTAGGCATAGTGCTAGAGTACTTCCGTATCCATGTAGATATCTCAAAATTCACTTAACCAAATTGCACCAAAATCACAAGAAATATTTTATGACTCATGTCCACTTGCTCACGCTAATTGGAACCAAATAGCAAGTCGGGAAGCGTAAGTGAAGTTGTCGACTTTCCTGTCGTCGCTAAAAACAATCTGCTCTGTAGAGACTGTACGACTAAACAAGAGTTATCGCGGCGTAGTAGCCCTACTTGCCTGCGCACGCACAGACTGAAGTTAGCCATGTAATATCATGAGACAAATCTTTCAAGTAATCGGGAGCAAAGAATCAATTTAAAAATTATTTGAGTTAAGTTGAATGAAAAATATAGTTCGTAAATCACACAAATTGCCAAAATCATGACATTTTTTAGTTTAGTTCCCGCGCAAATTCCCCGTTCGCACAGGACTAGTCGGCTAACTTCAGTTCTAGATTGTGCATGTCGCGTTTACCAAGATCTCTCGCGAAGAGTGAGTTTTTTTTTAGTGACAACTTGAAAATCGGCGTCAATATTGATACTTCTCGATTACCGATTTCGTTCAAACATAATACATTATTTTGAAATATGCTTTGACGTATATCCTGTAATTTTGGTGCGATTTGGTTCAGCGAAATTTGAGACAGCTGCATGGATAGGACAGTACACAAGTGCCGCCTGCTAGCTAAATTGGGCCTAAGCGTCGTCTGCTACTCGGCACGATTTAACGCACGCGTATGCGAGGGCTTGTAATCAGTGATATATTTGGCACCTGTGACATCACGACATCCGGGCTCGTCAGCTCATTAGCATAATTCTCGCCCAAAAATTTCCATTTTCAAAATGAAATTACGGACTAAATCGTTATGAAATTTTGAATCTGTTTGCACCGCTGGGTGTTTTAGAATTAAAAGAACAACATATAAAAAAATAAAAAACCGGTACAATGCCCTTTTAAAGCTCCCACGGAGATAAGCAGGCCCTATATGATCCTGTTCTTCCCCCCCCCCCCCAAACAAAAAGATTGGTTAAAATATCACTCTAGTTTTCTGAATTTTCGACCTGTAGAACATAAACGTCAATCAGGAAAAAAAAAAAGTGATGTGCATATTTAGGTCTGTAGCCTAGAGACACGTCCAGTTGTGAAATAAAGTTTACAAGGTATTACTTCACAAAATGCGTATGGTCAATGTCACAGCGCACACCTTGCTTTATGATTTAGAGGGGGCATAGTCATCAGCGAAGAGGACTTACAGGTTTCGTATGAATTTGCAGAAAATAACGTAATCGTCTATCAAGGTAATTGTTATGATTCAGGAAAAGGAGATGCCACAATCCATGAAAAATTTACCGTTTCGAGTAGAATAATTATACAGTGCGTAAAAAAAAAAAAAAAGGTAATCCCACTTTGGAGGGCTACTTTTTCGTGATGGTCAGCTATGGAGAGCACAATGTTAGTTGTTAGGAAAGACGAACTCTTCCTCTTTCCATTGTACCTAACTATGTTGACAAATGTCATATGCATGACTGAGCCGTATCCGGGCACTTACCCCCAGGGCAACTATACCCTCCGGATAACTATCACAAGGACAATCACCCCAGCTCTATTCCCCCTAGGGCAACTTCCCTCCCCCGGAAAACTACTAGTACCCTCCTGGGGCAATTACCCTCCAGGGCAATTACCCCCTAGGGCAACTACCCTCTTAGCGCAATCACCTCCAGGGCAATTTCCCCAGGACAACTACTCACCGGGTAACTTACCCACCGGGTAACTACCCCACGGATAACTAGACCACCCGGATAACTACCACCCAGATACCCCCCCCCCAAAAAAACCCTAGATCACTACCCCCCCCCCCCCCCGATATCTACCCCCTGGATAACAACCACCCGGATAACTACCACCCAGATAACTACCACTCGGATAACTACCCCCTGGACAACTACCACCCGGATAACTACCACCCGGATAACTACCACCCGGAAAAATCCCCTGGATAACTACCCCCCTCCCATAACTACCGACCGGAAAACTACCACCTGGATAACTACCTCCCAGATAACTATACTCCGTGGTAACCACCCGAAAAACCTCCCCCTGGGGCCTGTCTATATAAAGACTTGTGACAGAAATCAATCACAAGTTTCTTGTGAGCTGCAATGCAAGTTGCGATTGATTTGGGGACTTGTGATTGATTTGAAGGCTTTATAAAGACGGGGCCCAGGATCTCTAACTACCCCCTGGATAACTACCCCACCCCCACCCCCGGATAACTATAGGCCCTACCACCCGGAAAACTACCCCCTGGATAACTACTTCCCTGATAACTACTCCTCGGATAACCAGCCCCCCCCCCCCCCCCCCCCCGATAACTACCCCACCCTCCCCCTCGGAAAAATATCCCCTGGATAAATAGGGCCTATACTCCCAGGATAAATACTGTTACAACGGGTTACAAATAAACTGAATTAATAACAGCGGGTTGAATTGACTTACGTGTTAGCTTATCCACTGCAGGTCTCCAACTGCCGAAAGTGCATCTTCTCCGCGCACATCCATGGCCATGGATGACGCGCTGTGCGCTGCCTGGCAACGCAGTATGATGCGCGTTGCCAGGATGAGGGATATCCACTACTCTCTAAAAAAAATCGAGTGAAAATTTTCACTCTAAAAAGAGTGAATACAAAAAAGAGTGAATTTCGAGTGAAAATGGAGTGAATTTTGAGTGAAAATGCTCATTTTCACTCATTTTGGAGTGACGTCAGGGATCACTCCAAAATCTTCGAGTGATCCCTGACGTCACTCCAATTGTTTAAAGATCACGCAAAATCTACAAGGTGTTCAGAGAGTTATGCCCACAATCATGCCCCTCTTGACAAAGGTGCATAAAAGAGTACCTGGCAGTGCTAGGGAACTTATAGTACTAGATGGCAGGGCCCTCTGGAAGAGCAGTTGTAACTGAAGAAACTACCCTGGGTATTTAAAATAACACCATTATCACCTTCATTCTTCCCGAATACCTCAACTTTAATGCACACTAGTTATGTTCGTATGTTTTATAGGGAAATATCGAAGCAGGCGGAGTCGTGCTGATAACATTCAAACCCTAGACATCGTTCTCTACAACGTTTACTTTCACCGTTCTCTTCCAGAATGGGACAAATTTATTCAGAGTGCTTCCATATCCTGGGAAGACCGCATGACATCATGGCTCCCGCGCAACAACGTCCGCGTGCTGTTTTACGAGGACCTCAAGTCGGACCTCCGCAACCAGATCATTCAGCTGCTCCGCTTCCTCGACTTCCCCGTCGACCACGATCGCCTGGACTGCATGGAGGCCCATCCGGAGGGTGACTTCCATCGCAAGGCCAAGTACCTCGGTGGTAACGACCCGACAACCTTCGACCCATTCTCGGACAGACATAGGGAAATCATCGATGACCACGTGAAACGGGCTTCTGATGCTCTGCGAAAATATGGCTTCATCGACCATGACCTTTCCTATGCGGGGTTAGAGAGGTGACCTTCGACCTCGTGACCCTCTGGATGGACAATCACAACTCGCTTCCATGGACTTTTTTTTCGGGTACTAGTGCAAGCCCTTGGAATGCGATTTGGCTGCGTCCACCAGTCGGAACTGAGTCGCGTACAGTTTAGAAATCGTCGACGCCGCCCTGACGAGAGCTTGCCTGAGTTAGCAGGAGACTTAGAGCGTCTCGTTATGCAGGCATATCCGGACGCAGGCACCGCAATTCACGAGTCGCTAGCTCTCGATCAGTTTATCGACGCCATCAGCGATGAGGATATGCGTTTGCGACTTCGTCAACATCGTTGCGCTACGCTTCACGAGGCTTTGCAGCTCGCTCTCGAACTGGAGTCGTTTTCCCTAGCTAGCAGAGAAAGACAGAGGGATGTCAGGACAAGGGAGGTGAAAGTTGACAATGACATTGGGGGATTGATGGACACGCTGGTTGAGAGACTCGAGAAAGCTATCAGACGTGGAAGTGGTGGTAGAGAGAAGACCACACAAAAGGGAAAAGGGCAATGCTACAACTGCGGCGAAGTGGGACACTTTATCAGGGATTGCCCTGAAATGACGTGTGCCGTCTGCAAACAACGAGGCCATCTAGCAAAGGATTGCACGTTAACTTCTGCTTCCCGGGAGAAGCAGGGAAACGACCAGTAGTCGCCCTCACGGAGCAGAGGACGACTAGGAACTTTGAGAATGCTCCAAATCACGTTATGATCAGGTCACTGGGAGGAGAGCCGGGAGGGCTTGTCGTGAGTGGTGAAGTTGAAGGAGAGGCGTGTAGGTTCCTCGTCGATACTGGGTCAGGGGTGACCCTAATCAGACCGGATGTCTGGGGAAGAATCGAGAGGAAGACACGAATGCAACTTACTGCAGATGCACGACGAATTGTCACAGTGACTGGTGAGAAGGCGGATGTTAGAGGTACCGCGTGGGTGCGCATTCGCATGGGCCATGACGTGGTGGAGCATCGTGTTATCGTTGCTGATATTGTCGACGAGGGCATCATTGGCATTGACTTTCTTTCTACGCAAGATTGCATGATCGATATGGCATCTCGAACACTCAAGATGGGTATAAATGAAATTCCACTTCTTCGAGAGGCGTCGGGCGCTAGCAGTATGAAATGCTCGAGAATTGTAGCATCTTTGGCTGAGGTACCAGAAAGAAATGAAATAAATAATGTACCAGTTGACGTATCAACGAAGTGTGACATGAGAGTAGATGTCAACGAATCTCACCAAGGGGTAGATCATCAAGTGGGGATAATGTCAGGTGAGACATTGGGTAATTTGGGATCGAGATGCGTTGCTGCACCTGTAGAGTCAGATGCTTGCACTCTTTCTCGTAGCATGTGTAGTGGAACATGCGAAAGTGTCGAATGTGTTATCAATCCTTCAAATAGGGAGGGAATGAAGGGAGAGATAGAAGGTGTCGAGGTGAAGCAGATTGAGTTGGAACCGCATTTGAAGCCACCAGCTGGAAGGGGTGGGACGGATCTTTGTATGGAAGAGAAAGATAAAATGCGGAAGTTTCTGCGTAAACGACAGGATCTATTCTCCACAACTCCCAGTGGTACAGGACCGAAGGACATATTGACGCCGAAAAGGATGTATGATGAAACTTTAGAGAAAGGAGAACAGGTGTGGCTGCACAATCCTCGTATGCGCAAAGGATTATTCCCTAAACTCAAGTCGGAGTGGGAGGGACCATTCACAATATTAAAGAGACTGAATGATGTGGTCTACAGAATTCAGATGACCAAACGAAGCAAGCCCAAAGTTGTGCACCGTGATAGGTTGTGGCGGTACAGAGTATACAAGGAATTCTGGCTGGCTGACGAAGAGACGAACTCAGCAACATTGCTTAATAAAGTGCACTCAGACAAGTAATGATGGAAATTAAGATTCTTATAGCTGTTGTTGTTGTTGTTGAGTTTCTTTATTCATATAGTTAGCTGTCAGTTTAGAATGTTTTGGTGTGTGGTGTAATTGCGTTTCAGACACCTTCTGACACCATTGTTTTTCATTAGTCTGTACTAGTATTTTATTCTTTTGGATGAAAGAATTTATAAGAGTAATTCGGATTTCTACCGGACGAGATGCGCGGATCTCGTTTGTCACTCTCAGCATTAGAGCGCTTGAAAATTGGTACCTGCTGAGGATAGGGATACAGCGCAATGTTCGAGGCGTAACGAATGAGATCAGTGTAGTTAAAAAAAGAAAGAAAGAGTTGTAGTTCATTATTGGTTGAATTGAAACGTGTTTGTGTCCAGACAAGGTAATATTTATTTGACGGGACGTCAAATTTGTAAGGAGGGGATAATGTACTCTCTAAAAAAAATCGAGTGAAAATTTTCATTCCAAAAAGAGTGAATACAAAAAAGAGTGAAATTCGAGTGAAATTTGAGTGAATTTTGAGTGAAAATGAGCATTTTCACTCATTTTGGAGTGACGTCAGGGATCACTCCAAAATCTTCGAGTATATATATATGTGTGTGTGTAAAGTGGCGTACGGTGGGTCGAAACATGACGTAATTTTGACGATCTGTATGCTTGTGCGTGTGTGCGTGAGCAATAATGGGACTACAATACATTACGGAATGTGATACATTCAACAACGCAGTCATTGAGGAACATTGTAGGTTTTCCTTATATGGATTATGGAATGACGGTGTGAAACGATCGACAAATTATATACTGTCAGCAACATAAGGTGAATGGCATAACAATAAAATGCGAGCGAGCGAAGCGAGCGAGCTTGAAATTTTGATATTCTACAGTTCCAAAACTGGGGTTTGTAGCTATATCTTTCACTTTGGAAATTAATGGGGCGGCGCATCGGGCGCAACTGCTGGCAATTAGGGCGGACTCACACTGTGCGATTTTTACTGCGATTTACCCTTTGCGATGTCGCACGACGAGAAATCGCACAGTGTGAGGATGTCTGAGATACGACAACCGGCGATTTGGGGATATCGCAGGGATCGCAGCCCCATCGCAGAACTTTGAACATGTTCAAAATTCTGCGACAATCGCTTGCGACGATGATCGAAAACTTTCAGTGAAGCAAGGTGGTAGAAGAAGTACTAATCAAGATTTGGCTGGATGTGCTTCCTTTATTCCACAATTGCTTACTGATCTATCTCAACATGATGACGAAGATGAGATGGGGAGTGAGTTTTACAACAACTTAGAGTGCAATCGTGAGTAATTCTACCATGAATATGGGCTTCTCGCGTCCATTGCAGCCGTTTTGTCCATACGTAGTCCCATGTATAGAGTTTGAACGAGGGCAGATTAAACAGTCTGTGGGTTGGTTAAAATTTTGTTTGCGTACCGCCGGACCGGTACTGTATGCATAGCCTTGGACTAACTTATGTAAAAATTATACTAAGCCTAGGCCCTACTGAGTATGCTATAAACTAGACCCATATCTAGCTAGGCCTAAATACGTGTGTGGGCCTAGAAGTGGTTCTAGGCCTAGTCTGCGCCCTAGATCTATGTACATACGTGTTCCAGTCGAATTTTATAAATTAAATCGACATACACGTTGTATAAACTACTAGGACTAGGCCCCTGGTCTGGACAGGCCCTAGATCTAAGTCTAGACCATAATGGCTTAGTATTGCACTGCTACTGGATCGACTGACGTGGACGTGAACACTAACAGTATAAACAGTAAACACATTTACGTTAGGGCCTAACGTTAGACGTGGTTTCTGTCTAACGACATAACGTTGAAAAAGAGTACCGTAACCAACAGTTAGAGATCTAGTCTAGTCTAGAGGCTTCAAATGTGAAACATTCTTCCTGCCCTGCACACACGACCATACTAACACACAGTTACAAAACGTTGGTGGAGTACAGTTAATTCTGAGTACCGGTAGACCTCTATACCGACGGAACCGGAACAGAAAAAGAAACAGATCCAGATATTTTTTACACGTTGATAGGAAAGGATATTGATAATTGAAAGTCTAGCCCATCAAGATGTAACTGCAAGTGATATTATTAGTGATAAGATCTCTAGAAATCTACATTTTCTTATTAAAGTCTTATATAGATTAGTCTGTCTAGACCCTAAGCACTAGATCTAACAGTTAATTAGTCTAGCACTAGCAGTCGTAGCATGCACTAACGTTAGCACTACTCGCAGTCAGCAGGCTTCTTCTTAGTTTTAGACCCGTTCTACAACATTAAACGATAGTAATGTTAGTCCCTTACGCTGATCTAACGTAAGGGTACTAACGTTAGATGGGTCTACATTTTTTTTTTTTTTTGCCAAAATGTGCTCATGGATTTCAAAATCATACGGTAGGCCTACTCTGGTTAAGCTAGTGATGGCTACAGAAATACAGTGTCGATTATTACTTAGGCCTAGGCACCTACTGGATCTAGATTGTCAGTAGCTGTGCTAGCCTTTCCTGCCCTTGGCTGTGGTCTAACGCTAGAACCGTAGGCTTAGACCTATTTTGTATTAAACGTTAGAGGAATTAGAACTCTAACACCCGTTGGAGTTAGACCTACACTGTAATTGAGATCCATTGCTATAGTTACAAGCAGTATGAATCCAGATCCTAGACAAAAAAATAAACAAACTGTTCCCAAACTTTTTTTTTAGAGTAGACGTAGTGTCTAGTCTCATGAAAATTACCTAACTAAGCCAGGAGTATAGCACTCTAAATTTTTAACAATAAGGCCTAAGTGGAGCTGAGCTGGAGATTTGTACAGAAATTGTAGTCTAGAAACACACACACACACACATAACAAATGCAATGCATTGAAGTGACCCTCTCTACATGTAGGTTACTAGGTGATTAACATTTTATCCATGTTTGTCCGAGTTTTTATGTGATGATCGATCATGCACTCCAAACTGAAAGTTGTTACTGTATGAGGCTGTAACATGTTCATGCTGAGGTCTGCAGACTAGTGCTACAAAGTATTTGATTATCCGGCAGTGCGTCATTTGTTAATCTGTGTCGATAATAAACACAGCCTTGTCGTTGCTGCCTCAGCAAGTCACAAACGTGCTGTGCACAGCACTTGGTAAGGCTATATAGTATACAGTACAGTACCGGTGTACATGTCATACTCTCTGTTAACTTTAATTGCCCTTTGATTTCATAACAAAGTATATCAAAATTAACTCTCAGTCTGAAATCATCAAAGACCCTGCCCCAATCTGTAGGGTGTACAAACTGTACTTGCAGTTTGATTGCAGAATGTAAAACATCATTCAAGGGCAATCATGAATTATCCAAAATTGCAGACTGTAGGAAACAATGCTGTGTGCGTCATGTGTTACACATGTATGTATATTGACATACTTGTACTAAACGTACACTATATGTAATGCATAGTGTAATTTAGTTAAGCTTTCGAGCCCTTAGACCTTAGTAAATGACTGAAATAATTATGATTATGATATATGAATTTATGAAGCACTTATGTACAGGCCTGTCCAATGATCAACAATGGTGAATAATTGAATAAATTTGTTTATCACTATATGTGTTTGTTAACTCTAGATTCATTCCCAAATGTTGTCCTTTTTACCCAAATGATAAATTTAGAGTCTACTGTAATTATCATAAATGCCTGAAAATAGTTGTCCCTTTGTGTCACCCTAAACAGGTCTGAATAAAAATGAAATCTCTAAGGAATTCATACTGGAGGCTTGTCTCAATGTTGAAAAGGAAGAGCAGAAAAGGAGCAGCTGGCAACTGGTTGTCCTGCAGAAGTACATGAATCCCTCTCTTACCTGCAATTTCTGAGGACAAACATGCCATGAGGATACCTAACCAATTTTGGAGACTGAGGTACAGTATATATGTTAGAAGATAAAATAAACACTTTTTCACACTTTCCAAAAAGTTTATGTGACTGCATGTGTGAATACATCAGTTTCTTTTTCTTTTTATGGTGGCTTGACAATTAAAAAAAACACATTAAGTTGAGAGCAAGAAAGATATTATTTCAAAAAGTGTAATTTAATTGTCTTTTACAGTATTTTGAAGAAAATGAAAATTTCATTCATGCTACCCTAAAAGTGATGAATAGTTTATTCATAGAACTTCAAATACAGTCATTGTAAGCAATTTCTAGAAATAAATGAAAACATCATTTCTTTGAAAGAATGAATCCATTGTAAGACATAGGGGGAATGCATCCCTCTTCATCATTCTAATTCAATACAATATGTAATCATGTTTGTGTGTTTTTTTCTTTTTCTTTTTCTCCTATTTACTAGGAATTACAAGATGATAAAGACTCTACCAGCAAGGCGTCAAAGGCTGAAATGCTACACATAAGGAGCAGGAGAAGGAGAAGCAGGACCTGTCAAAGCAAAACCTAAGAAGATAAGGAGGAGTCAAGAAGCAAAGGAAACCAAAATTTTATCAGCAGTAGGTACCCTGCTGATGCACTAATGGAAAATGTTTGCTTTACCTCTAAAATAGAGAGAGAAAGAAAAACAAAAACATGCTTGTTGTTGTTTTTTTCTCTCTCTCTACAGACAAGTGCAACATATATATGTATTTGGGGTGTACCTGAAAATCCCAAATTTGATTTACATACTTCAAAGAACATTGTTGAGTAGACTTTATTCAAAGAATTATCATCCAGGGATACTTCTTTTTGTCAGGGCGTTCAGATCTATGATCACTGTCGAAAGGATTATTCAGGCGTAAGTTCTCTAAGTATAAAATAAAAACATGCCACATTGTTCTTTTACTTTTTCAAGAAAATAAAATTCCACAGTCAATTCCATGGTCGAGGAACTTCATAAAAACTCAACTCGATAACTCAACTGTGGTTGTCAGTTGCTAATGTGTGTAGTTCAAGTGCTGTAAACACTGTAAGCAAATGGGCGGAAAGTTGGAGGCATCCTAAACTACAAACATTTGCTTCACAGGGAACCTTATGCATTTTTGTAACAATTAATATTTCCCCTATTTTCTCCCTTTTGCTCTCTTTTTTGTGTTTGTTTAGCCCTTGTCATGTAGTTCACCTCAACACTTACACCTGTAACTGCAAGATCGGTGTGGGATGACATTGCTGTCTCTCTGGGACTTACTGGAAACAAAATCTGACTTTTCAAAGCAGGAAAGTGGTAGCTACTACAGCAGGCAGTCGTGAAGGTGGAACTTGAAGAAACTGACATATTGACTTGTTTCCTTCATTTATGTTGGACCAGTGCAAGTTTCCATGAACTTTACATGCATTTGATGTTAACTTACAATGGTTTGATTTCTGTTTTCCCACCAACTACAAACACAGCTACTCTCGAAAAACTCAAATTTACGTGCAATCACTGTGAGTCATTTTTTTTTTCTGAAATACCATCAAACAGCTGAAGAATTTCAATGTGCAAGGATTTGTCATGATTCTAAGGTGATTATGCACTGTTACTCCGACAATGCACTTTCCCTTTCTCTTTAAAATGTATCCTGCAACTTTAAATCATGCCAACAAATGTACCATGTTTTGTTTGTATCACTGGAAAACTGGAGAGGGAAAAATTCCACAAGCTTTTGTTTGATTTGTGAGGGCCATTACAATGTTCAGAGACAATAGCAACACTCTTTCCACTACTGTTTAGAAACGTATGTTTTGTGCAACTTTACATTAAACTCAACATGTGGGCCAAACATTGTTTTAATGGCTCGAAAACTGGGGAAGAAAGCTGTTCTTAAAGCCGTTACATAACTTTGAGGGCAATTAGTGCTGTTACCACGGCAACACACTTTGCAGTGAGCTGAACATGTAAGCAAAACTTCTTTTGAATCGATGGAAAACTTCAGAAGTTCAAGAGATGTTTTACATTGAAGTTGTTGTATATGACTTGCACTGTTGCAAAAGTGGTAGTGACATGACATCATATTTCTTCGTCACTCACAGGACTGCACAGAGTAAAAACACCTTAGGCCTTTGTGGAAGTGAGAGCTTATTGCAAGTTGTCTAATATTAGTTTAACTTGACCATTGAACAACTTAGTTTTGTACACTTATTAATCACCCTAATAATGCCAGTCTACATCAACAAGGCTTTTGATAATCATTGCACAATGATGGAATTGCACAGTGTGTTTTCATCGCCCTTGTCTAAGCGTATTGAAATGTGAGTCTGACAATGATACATGTATTGCCAGAAATGTTTGAGCTAGAAAAATGGAGAATGGCACATGTATCATTGCAATAAGTTGTACTATAGCTGCAAACAAGAAATCATGTTACTGTGCAATTCTGAATTTAGAACAATGTGAATGCAGCAGTCAGCGTTCTGAGATAGCTATTTTTTTCCTATGCAGTCGTATATATGCTGTACCATATAGTGCTGCATGGTATTTTAATCATACATATTTTAACTGCTGATCTCCCCCCCCCCCCCCCCTGCACAAAATTATGTTTGTTTGTTTGCTTGTTTTTTATCATACCTCTATCTGTATCGATGAATAACATTTATTACTGGACTCAACATCTGAGAGTTTGAGTCAGCAAATTGTTATAGTTGTATTTGCTACATTGTAGGCTACAATTTGCCACTTACCCTTATCAGTCAAAGCAATTCAATGTTCCTTCATTTGTATCTTCCTGATTTATTGGTAACACAATTGTATATTTCTTGCTTATAAGTCAATTCTGGAAAGTAATATGTGTAACCAAAATTACATGTACTCTAGCCTTGAACCTTTTATTTTTTTTTCTTCCGCACATTTCAACCAGCACATCTTCTTCTTGTAAAGAATGCCTAAGGTAGGCACCAACATAATCTGGGATGGACAGAAAATGGACAATGTTGAAGATGAGATCTCCGGTAATGATATTACATTTTTAAGGTATACAATTGACAAGGTTCACACACAGTTGGAATTTCAATTCAAATGACTGCTTTGCCACAGTATTTTGCAGTGTATGCAGTGTCTGATTAATCTGGATTAGGACCAGTAGCACATTTAGTGCATCTCAAAGCACCCCTTCGGATGCTGGTATGATCATTTCAATTTGGCATTTTTCAAAATACACTGTATGTTTACAGTAAGTGTTTATGTACCTTTGTACACAAACTCTAACTGTAAACATTGCTTGTAGAGTATGTTAGATTGCAGCAATTTCCTCTCTGAGGTTTGTTTGTTTGTTTTTGCAACATTATTTGGGAAATTGTAGTAGCAAAGGTAGTTGTCTCATGCAAATTGTAATGGTAACTCGTTGAGCTGAACTTCTTGTAGATGTTCAAGATGACTGAATTTATTCATTTATGTGGAGAAAGAAATGGAAGTTGATGTTTTTTGTCACTTTGTGTGATACATTTAAGAACTATGACATTCATACTGCAGAATGTATATATGAATTGTACAGCACAATTATGATATTGCTTTTCCTACTAGTTTTGCATTTTTTTTTGCATTTTTTTGACAGTACAATTATATTGAACTAATTGAAACATACAGCTGTAGTCATGATATAGAAAGACAAATCGACAACTTGAACCGCTTTGTACCATCTTATCTTTTTCTTTTTTGATGATGGAAATAAATAAACTATTGAATTGACTTTAATTGTGATCAATGTGTCTATATTTTAGATTCAATTTAATGACTTGAATATATCATTATCGTTATTCTTGTCACGTTTTTATTTGTGAATCAATATATATTGTAAATAAGTGTTGATTCCCTTACGTCTGGATGGTAATTACATACACAAAACAAGAGTGAATTTTTCAAGGGCCAACCAGAAAAATATGTCAGCACAATATTTTATGTGTTTGAGAAACCACAATGTTAGAATTCCACTATCAAAGCCTTAGAAAAGCACTCAGAGAATACAGACCTCCACCAAGCAGTACTTTTTCACCCTTACTGTGATTTCTACCCATTGTAATAATTACATAAATACATGTATGCGTATTAGATGCTGTAAATGACTATTTCCAATGATTAAGAATCCTACAACCACGTAACCCCCCCCCCCAAAAAAAAAGGGGGGTGGGGGATTAATACCAAAATATGGCATTTCTTTTTTCTGTCATTATTAACTTTACAGTGTTATTAGATTCATATCTAGTAAATTCTGTAGTTACTTTAGAATTTAAAAAAAAGCAAGCTTGAACAAACAAGTACTTAATTCAAACCAACGTCGCCAAAAAAACAGTCACGAGTGACTTCATTCATGGTGACCGTTCTTTATGATGAACAGGTGCCATAATGTACGATGTACGCATGCGCACGGTGTAAATCGTAGGCCACAAATCGCACAGTGTGCGGTATACATCGCAGCACCTGCGACAGAGTGCAACAGGCTGCGATATCGCACATTGTCGCAGCGCAGCGTATCGCAGCAAAAATCGCACAGTGTGAGTCCGCCCTTACTGGCAGCAACATTAGGAGAATGGCATAACGATTCAATGCGAGCGAGCGAAGCGAGCGAGCTTGAAAATTTTGACATGTTGCAGTCCCAAAACTCCCGTTTGTAGCTATATCTTTCGCTTTGGAAATTAGGGGGGGGGGGCATCGGGCGCAACTGCTGGCAATTACTGGCAGCAACGTTAGGAGAGTGGCATAACGATTCAATGCGAGCGAGCGAAGCGAGCGAGCTTGAAAATTTTGACATGTTACAGTCCCAAAACTCCCGTTTGTAGCTATATCTTTCGCTTTGGAAATTAAGGGGGGGGGGGCATCGGGCGCAACTGCTGGCAATTACTGGCAGCAACGTTAGGAGAGTGGCATAACGATTCAATGCGAGCGAGCGAAGCGAGCGAGCTTGAAAATTTTGACATTCTAGAGTCCAACAACTGCCGTCGTAGCTATGTTTTTCGCTTTGGAAATTAAGGGGGAGGCGCACCGGGCTCAACTGCTGGATGCGAGCGAGCGAAGCGAGCGAGCTTGAAAATTTTGACATTTTACAGTCCAAAATCTGCCGTTTGTAGCCATATTTTTTCCCTTTTAGTCATAATATATACATGTTTATTTTATTTTCTTTGTTTATTCATTTATTTTTATTATTATTATTTTTTTTTTTTTTTTTTGGGGGGGGGGCTTTTTGGGGGGGCAAAAATGCGTTTTGCCCCCCCACTTTTTGGATTGGGGGGGCGGCCGCCCCCCCTGCCCCCCCACTTCCGGCGCCTATGGTCTAGACCTATTGACTTCTAGATCCAAGCTACATCCTATATCATTTTCGGTTGTCACTAAATAAACTTCCGGCAAGTCTAACTAAGTAAACCAAACTGAAGGCATATCTAGGCGTTTCTAAGCCGTATAAACTTAAGAAGTTAATTTACGTCGCCTGATGTCAACAACCAAAAATTCTACTGTTTAAGGTCTAAGTAACCTTGCATTTAACATCGCGCTAATGCCTAAAATTATAATCTACAAAAGTGATTTTCAAATCAAACTTTCTTAATATGAATTATGCTTATGAAACGGATATTTGCCACCATTCATAGCAGTTTAAAATCTATAAGTATCACTTTATCAAAAATTAAATCAAATTCAGAGTTCCAGACCCAAATTAAATATGGTCAATTTAATGCTGAACGTTTAGTGAAGAAGTTAAAAATTACAATATAAGATTTTTTTACACATCTTGAAACATTCATTTGGCTGTAGTGTTTATGTAGGCTTTGAAATGTTTGTCATATAGTATAATAGTAGCCAGGAAGTGTATTCTAACTTTTGTAAGTATTGCACCAAGCGTAAAAAAAAATAATAATAATTAATGAATTATCAAAATCTTTCATCTGAACTTTTCTTCTAGAATGAACAACTTTATTTTACGAATATGAATATGCAGTGATTTACCCTATATCAAATAGAGAATCTATTAGGCATAGGCCAAAGTTTGTTTCGAAAATCTGTGCATTTTTTATACCGCCGTGTTTCACGTGTATAATTCATCATGCGTCAGTGGTGTCTGAATTTCACACACTGACGTGCAGCTTCCATATCCGGTTTTTCGCCTGTTATTTGTGCACCCAAACAACTGCACAATATATGGGTTTTTTTCTGATCCTTTGAAGCTTTCATTTTAGATCGATATGTCTGAATTACTCAATTTGTCCAAAAGAAAGGCATTAAATGCCGCTGAATGACTTTTCCACAGTGAGTAAAACAATCACAATTTTAGCGCGGCGGTCGCCGACCCAGCGGCCGCCGGCGGCGCATGCGGCCGCGCCCGGCTAAAGGGCCGTTCACACTGGAGCGGTTTTGCGGCAGCGGCAGCGGCAGCGGCGTGCCGCAAAAATCCCTCGCGTGTTGTTCATGTACAACCGTTCACACTGGAGCGGTAGCGGTGACTTTTTAGAGCGGCAACCGCAAGCGGTTTTCTCGAATCGCTCCGCTGAGCGATTTTTCTAGTCTGCCGCTGCGGCGAGGTTGCTATTGACCAATCATGATAGAGTATTGTTCGTGACGTTATTATGTGGGTGGGGTCATAAACTTTAGCTTGAAAAAGAGTCTCGCGAAGGTACAACACGTCGATCGAAGAGCGGAACGAAGACGTCCAGAAAAGACAACTTTTGTACAATAAACTCAATTATGTTCACAAAAACACTCCTGAGGAAAATGTCGAATTGGAGACCATTGGTGATGAAATCGGGCTAAATGGTAAGTTGCTCGTTTGGTTTTCTCAAGGTTTCGCCATTTGTTTCGACCCTTGACAGCGGTCACTCTCGTGCAGAGGCTACATTGCAGATTGTAACTTTCCACGTATTTTGCCATAGACGCAGACTCGCCAGCGAACGAAAGCAGTCTATCAATATCACAGTCCCATATACGCCTATCTATGTCTGATATAGTATTCTGCCAACGTGGTACTGAAGCCTTGAAGTCTAGAGTAGATCTAGAACTACTAGCCGTCCAGTAGGAGCACTATACTATCCGACTAGTCCCACACCTACTAATGACCAGTAACGTATGGGTCCATGCATAGATGGGAAGGGCTTCTCATATGATAAATGGACCACAATATGGTCGATTGTATACCGGTAGGCAGGCGGTAGGGCCTGGCCGTAACATCCTCATTTAAAAAAAAAAAGAAGAAGGAAAAAAAAAAAGGTTACGTAGGCCGCAAGCGTATACAACATATTAAACGTTACAATATGCTTCTTAGTAGACTAGACACTCTAACGTGAGATATATTTGATATGAGAAAGAGTATTTTTGAATTATTTCTAATAAAATTAAAATATTAATGTAGGTCCTGCCTAGGGAATTTTTTTTTTTGAAATTAGAAAGTAATTCATAAGTAAAAATTTGGCGTTAATTAGAGCTAATACGGGGAAGAAATGGTCAATAAACGGCAAATAAATTCAAATAAAAACAACAACAGAAACACCTAGCCTCTAGGCCTGATACTCTGATAGTACTGTTTTTGTTAACATTAGACATAGTTCTAGACTCTAGTCTAAAGACTTTAGACTAGAGTCTAGAACTATGTCTAACGTTAAAGTTTCTAGACCTAATGTGCATTAGGCCCTAAAAGAGGTATGTTCTGGGTATTGACTCTGCCTCTATACAGGCCTAGATCTAGGTCACGTACCCCTGTACTACGTAGGTGTTTTTGTACTGCCATACTGCCACCGCACTGGTATAAATGCATACACGTAACCACAACTTTGTCCGTTGGCATTGGCATGACAAAGACAATCTAGATTCTACTTGAATTTACTCGCGTTCAGTCTCGCATCATCAGACAGGCAGTGAAGTAGGACTGATTTGTCTTGTTAGAAAGTGAATCAAATCCTCTCAGGCTGAGTCTGACCAAGTTAAGGGTAATGTTTTAAAATCACTTTAACTGTAACTGTACTGTAGCTGGTAAGCATACGTGTGCATTATCTTGTCTAGCCTTTCCAAAGATGCCCATATTTCCCACAATCAATAGACTTGGACGGTTTCTTCAATGTATGGTAAGGGTACCAGCTATCGGCAGGGTACATCGACACCCTGCGTATCATGGCTGTTTGCGTATAGAACAAAAAGGTACGCGTGGGATTAAGTGCCATTTTATAGCTATGAAAACAGTAACAAAGAATCGAAAAATCAAGCCAACAAAACAAACTAAACACGTTTCAATTACACATCCACACAGTAACGACGCATGACTATGAAATTCACATGTATTACCTACGGAGGGAAGGGGTGCATATCGTGAGGTACCCTTTTTCAGCCACGCGAAGAAAATGCATCGCACGCACTAAAATTGCATAATTTTACAACAGAGATTCGGAATCAACAGAACGGTCACAAGATTTGAAACTGCAGTATTTACAGCTTATTTGAGGAAGAACTTAGGTGATTTTGTTTTATACTTTTGGAGTAAACGAGCTGCAAATTCATAGGGTGCCGATAGGTGGTACCCTCATTCATACAATTTAAATGCCAGTGATGCAGTGGTTGGTTAATTGCTGACCGTTGGCATATTGTATCAAGGGTTGAAGCAGCCACTACTTCTTCTGGGAGGCTGTGCCAGTCCTTTGTGTTCCTCGGTAGGAAAGATGACCCTCTGTATTGTGTTCTGCAGGTAATTCAGTGCATTAATTCATGTTGGTAGCAATACCAAATGTATATTTTCATGAATAGTTTCATTGATATACAAACTTTTAGTAGCATTTACACTGTACTGCAAAATGAGCAATTTAAGAGCAAAAATCAGATAGCAAAAGTTCAGGCAATCAATTCCTGCATGTGGTGTTGGTTATTTATGGGAGTGAAGGGCTAAGGTGCTTTTTAAAAGATACCTGTTTATATTACATTTTCTTTGTGCTGAGTAAAAAGTTCCCCCTATTCATACAAGGAAATAACGTTATAATGCATTGTACATGTATAACACATCATTTGTATAACACCTCACTTGTATGAATATTATTAACCCTCAGGTAAACAGTGATTGAATCTGCTTCCCTCCTATTCAGCGAATGCGGAAAGACCATGCAAAGGAGGTTGCATCCCTGACCAGGCTTTGATGCAAGCTCACTCACTGACTGGAAAGCTGTGAGTTTCAGCTTTCAGGATTTACTGAAAGTGCATTATTCTAAAGATTGACATTCTAGGTACATTTTTACCATGGTAAACCATTGTTCAAAACTTGACCTTACTCCTGTGGGAGGAAAAAACAACAACTTTATTTTGGAAGTGATGGTACATGTATTGTACCGTACCTGATAATTCTAATGACAACACAGGTACATTATTTTGTATGTCACCTAGAACTAAAGAACTAACTTAAGAGTGAAATTTCTGTGAAGGCACATCTTTTAATCTTTACCCTGCCCCTTCATTCAAGGAAATGCACATGTATGTAGATTCTTCTCTTTCTTTATAATGTATATGGCAACATCCCATACATTTGACAGGTATTACAATATGCAGCGTGGGCCAATCAATCATTTTAACAGTGTATATTATAGTGTACCATAGGTGCCTAGCTGGTCTAGTAATTGGCCCATACCAATTTAATCAGTTTCGGAGGACATGAAAGTGCAAGTCAAATATAACTTTGAATGTAAAATTGTCTGTCACTTTTATTTTATTATTATTTTTTTTTTTTGGGGGGGGGGGTGGTCCGAAAAAAAATTGACTTAAGACAAAGTTACACTTCATTGCAAAGGTAGTTCTGGTTAGTAATTAAGCTAGACATGGGAAAAAACAAACAAACAAACGAATCGCACCATGAAGGCCAGAATTGTGTGAATTGTTCTGTTGTGATCTGTAGCTTTCTTACAGGCCTTTACTACCTCCCCATTCCCTTCTGAAAACAATTTTGCCCCCTGTTTCCAGCTATGTTTGACTCACTCCTGCATGTGCATAGTAGATCTTCAGCTTTAAAGAATGACCTTCTGATCTTGGTCACTCTTGCTCCTAGTTTGCTGGAGTTGCTAGTAAATATATGATACAAACTTACTGGAAATATCATGTGTATAAAGGCATAAGAAAATAGTGCTCATCATGTCTTCAAAATGTTTACACTGTTTCCATATATGCCTGCCTTTTTTGTTCTTCCAGGAAGGACTGTTTTAACTACTCATATGTTGTCAACACAGAACATCCGCAGTCACAGCCCTTCATTCTTCTTTATTGGAGAAAGCAAATTATACCCTCTTCAGGTACATGTATCTGCAGTTGTGGAGCACAGGGCACAGTCCTCAAGGCATTGTGGGTGCAGCTGATCTTGTCTTCAAGTTGATCTTTGTTCTAAATCGCAACTACTGGCCACATTGCATGGCGATGAGACCATTTTAAAAGGGACTCCTGTACAAACAAGGAGGATTTGAAACTTTGGCATCCATCCCTTATTTTCTAAATTTGCCGAGTCAGCCATAATGCAACCATTTATTTATCATCTCCACCCTTCCCGTATCAAGTCTGCATAATAAAACAGCATTTGCTTGAGAAGTACATACAATGTTATAGGGAAATAGGCACGGACCCATTAATTGTGATCTCCTCATAACCGTGACCATGTTATTTCACAAGCCATTTGCCATTTGGATATTGTTGTATTTTGACTATACACCTGTACCATGTATGAATGATAAGGTACCTTTATATTGATACTATTAGTGGTCAATGCTTCTTTGAAACATGTATTCACTTTTCAAGGAGTTAGTTTTACTTATGATAATGTAGACAAGTATCGAATATGTGAAAAGCTGCTAATTCCATTATTACACACCATGCCCACACATAGTGTGTACAAGTTGACAAGGGATGTATAGAGCACCAAACTGTGACATTGCCATTGAGACTAGTTCGAAATGACCTCACCTGGCCTAAATATCTGTCAACAGTATTGTTGCTAACCATGCTTGCACCTGGTTCCAACCCAAGTTACAACAACTCTCTTGCTTTTTTTAGGAGTTGACCTAGAACTTGGCATATGTAGCCACTATTACAGGTAAATGTGGTATGTTATTAATGTTTTGCCATGGTAATGAAAAAAAATCTATAGAAAATTTAACCAAGATATTGTGGATCAAACTACTTTCAGTCTTTATAATGTGAATGGTAATTTGAAAACACAAGATATAATTGTCTTCAAATGGCATCCTTCATGTATCTCTTGAGTAGTGAAGATGTACCCCAAGCAATTTCATCTATGTTCGTAAGAAGTGATCAAGTTCTTCATGATTATCATACAAGGCAGGCTATTGTGTATCACTTCGCAGTTAGAACTCGACTCAGGAGAAATGTGATAGCATAATACATGTACAGGTCCACAACACAAGAATTCTTTGCATTGCTCCCAGGTAGGCCAGTAGCCAACATACTACTAGTATTCTAAAATGTGATGAAATTCCACCTTTTCACTATGTACCTACATAGTACCTGTCACATGTGTGTATTTGACTTTGGAGTATGGATGCAATATTGTATTATGCTGCATGGCAATGAGTAAAATAATTAGCAGTAGACCAAGCACTTTGTAGTGTACCTGAAGCATGTTACTACAGATTTTTGAAAGCTTCAAGTTTATCTTGAAACCCAAATCTATAAATGTTGACATGGCATTGAATGTTATTTTCATTACATGTATAATCTTGAATACTCAGTTTGTATTTTCCTTGCATTAAATTAGTATTTGATGTCAGATAACTCATAACAGGTCATTGCATTGGATATGCATAATATGTTGCTATTCTGTTTGCTACTTGATTTTGTTATCTGACTAGCTAAATTGAACCATGTAAGCACCTAGGTGCCCATTTTTGTTTTATTCCTTTGCTTATCCTGATTTTCTTGTGTTTGTGTTTGTAACTTCAATACATGTCCATATCATTGTAAATCTCAAGCCTCATCCACCCCTATGTATCGGCTCTTTCTTGCTCACTTCATTTGATGAACTCTGTACTGCTCTTTTCTCTTAATCCTATTCTCTCCTATATTTTTCCTGTCCTACATGTATGTACATGCGTATCCGAGCAATTGCCCCAGAGAGCAATTACCCCCTGGCTAAATACTGGTTAGTGGTAAGGTAAGAGTAAAGATTAGGGTTAGGATTAGGTCAAGGGTTAGGAGTTTGGATTAGGGTTAGGATTAGTTTCAGGATTAGGATTAGAACCAGGGGAAGGGTCCAGGGTAATTGCCCAGGGGGTAATTGCCCTAGACCCATGTACATGTGATACAAGTACTTTTTGTTTCTTATTACTTAGAAAGATTGGTCCTTATGAGGTTTGAAAGTGAAATGTAAATGACTGATTTGTTTTATGTCGTAAAGTATGCATTTCTGCTAGGAATTTGCACTGAATTAATTCTTTTTTTTTCAGATGTAGGAGATGAGAATAATATGCTTATAGAAAATTGGTCCAAGATACAAATTGCATTGGTGTTAATTATCATACATGTACTTCAATCATTCATAAAATCCAGTACCATACTACCATTACTGTATTGTTTTGACAACTTATGTCTATCCATTCAGATTTACAAAGTTGCTTATACAGTGTCAGATCTTGTGAATTTTCATTTTACATGTGAATGTGCTATATTACTTCTCTTCGCAAATGTTAACAGTATATGTATACACTGTACTTTATTTCTGCAACAGACTGCCATATTAGATCACATCAAATGAGATTGTATGTTGCAACAATTGTCTTGAATTAGTGTCTCAAGTGCTAAATTTGACATGTGTGGTTTGTATTAGTGTATGTACATTGTTTGATGTGTATTTCGAGTGATGTTTGTCATTTACCGACATAAGTTGGTTAAAATTCCTGTTAACTAATGTTTTCATTCGGTGATTAAATTTTGAAGAAAAGATTTAGTGCAATTCCACAAAACTTGCTTAAGATAAAAACCGACCTCAGTTGGCTTTTGGTGATCACTTTACCCAACAGTTGTGTGGTTCACTTGGAAATCGACTGTCTGTTAAAATGCTATCCAGATTTCTGAAAGCGTAGATTTGATGGTGTAATACAGGTGTATGAATTTGAAATCCAAACTGAGATTGTTTGTGTGTGTGTGTGTGTGTGTAGTTTTTGTTTCTGTTTGTTTGTTTGTTTGTTTTTTCTAAGAGGATGCAAATCTGCCATTAATTTCTTCCCCATGCATAATATAAAACACATGTTGTGGAGAGTGAAAATGCTACTCTTGTTTTTCCATAGCTGGGAGTACAGTATGTGGGTGAGTTTATGATGGGCCGTTTGTGGATTACATTATACTCTACATACGTAGATCTAGTAGGTTTGAGTAGGAGAGTGAATGGTAGGCATATTCCCTAAAACATCCCCTCACCTTTGTAA
Organism: Diadema antillarum; assembly: GCF_040938485.1. Classification (NCBI taxonomy): domain Eukaryota; kingdom Metazoa; phylum Echinodermata; class Echinoidea; order Diadematoida; family Diadematidae; genus Diadema; species Diadema antillarum. The sequence continues at coordinate 120,206 of NW_027272510.1, forward strand.
CTACACTTCCAGAAAGAGCATGAACTGTGACAGAAATCAAATCAAACATTAACATTTCATCCGTATAGAGTTCATCGGTAATAATGACAATAATGTTACAGTATACATTTAATGTGCCAATTCCGCATGACTAACGTGCCCAAGGCGCAGTAGGAAAAGTGAGTTATGAAGTACAATAATCATTACACAAACATGCACATGAAAATGAATGACACAATCATGATCTAAAAAATATATGTATATATATCATAATACCGGTATACTATTCTATGGTAAAAGATTGGAATGACAAGTAAAGAAGTATGTTGCTGGTTTTTCTTTTTTTTTAAAGAGCTCATCTTTCATACAGTTGACTACTTTGCCGACACCAGAAAAAAAAAAAGTCATTTTCTCGTTAAAATGAAACAAGATAAGATATCATTACTTTGGATGCTGACTAATTTTGTAAAAACAACAACAACAACAACAAAAAACCAATAAAACAAAAACAAGGAAAAAGTGACATTCGCAGATCATATTTGAGATATTCAGGTAGTGGATGTACACATTTTATGTACCGCCTTCTCGGTATATATGGCAGTGATCCGATGCAATCATTTCTGGTGGCATACCAATATCAGTAACACAAGGAATATTTTGCAGTTTCATTGAACAGTCTGTGTTGAAAGTGGGATTTTTTTTTAAAGCAAAAAGTTGAAAAGCTGAGATTCCAGTACTGATTGTCCAATAGTCTTCTTGCATGTTACGCATCCTTGGTTTCCTTTATTGTTTGTTTCGTTTTGGAAAAGTGATTTTGTAAATTCTCAGATCCATGGGGAATGTATTCACGGTATACATGGGCCTGATAATTATGTAATTGATTACTAGTAAACTGCAGGTGCCCAAGGGCAACAATCTAATTTGCATATTACGCGCGGCAAACCGCTCCAGTGTGCACAGCGTGCCGCTGCGGCAGAGTTTAGCGGCAAACCGCCGCCGCTGCCGCTGCCGCAAAACCGCTCCAATGTGAACGGCCCTTAACTCTGCGCGATGGGTACGCTGGGCTGCTAGCTGCAAGCGCAACTCGCTGGGTAGCTAGCTCGCTGGGAGACCCGTTGGCCCCCAGTTATGGCGGCCGTTATAGCGCCGCTAGCGGCGGTAGGTGAATAGGTCATCGAAATTGAAACGGTCTATACGCTAGAAACATGCAACAGTGCGCATCTTCAGCCAACAAACCTCGTTGTGACGTCATCCCCTACAGTCATCGCAGCTAACTTTCAGCAACGCACACAAAGCACCCGTAAGCAGCTAGATATGGGCCACTGAAAAAGCGTTCACGTCGCGGTCCCTGACAGGTGTTTTACACTTGCGAATCCTTCAACCACACTACGCTATCAACAATTATCACACATCATTATCATGACTCAACTAGGCCTTAGAACTGTTGATGATGCCCAAGGTCGCAAGCATGGGCCCTTGTCAGGGCCGGCCTTGAGTATAATATCATCGAACATCGAAGGTCTAACTGGCGCCAAACAAGATCTTTTGGCAGATCTATGCACCAAGCATAGTTGTGATATCCTCTGTCTCCAAGAGACTCATCGCGGACCTTCACGGGTACGTCCTCGCATCTCGGGTATGACCCTCATTGCTGAGAGGCCACATGACCAGTATGGAAGTGCAGTATTCTTACGTAATGGGCTGTCTGCTGACAAGATATCTATTTCTGATACGGATAACACTGAAATCATTACCATCAACACCAAGGGAGTATCTGTCAGTTCGGTGTATAAACCTCCTTCCACCATATTTGACATTCCCCCTGATGTCACCAGCGGTCGCATCAATGTTGTCATCGGAGACTTTAACAGCCATCATGTCAATTGGGGTTATGCTGAAACTAATGAAGATGGTGAGCTAGTCGAGAGCTGGGCAGACTCCAACCAACTGTCTCTCATTCATGATGCCAAGCTCCCCCCTTCCTTCAACAGCTCACGATGGAGGCGGGGGTACAACCCAGATCTGATTTTCACATCCAGTATTGTTGCCAATCAGTGTGAGAAGATTGTTCTGGATCCCATTCCCCACACACAACATCGGCCAATAGGTCTCAAGATCACTGCAGTCATCTCTCCCCGTGCTGTTCCCTTCAGGCGACGTTTCAATCTCAAGAAAGCCGACTGGAAGGGCTTCTCTGATGACCTAGACTCTGCTATTCTAGATCTTCCCGCTACCCCTGACAATTATGATGCTTTTGTAGAATCAGTTAAATCATCATCGCGCCATAACATTCCTCGTGGCTGCCGCACAAGGTACATCCAGGGCTTGACTGATGACTCTAAAGCATTATATGATGACTACATCTTGCGTTTTGAGGATGACCCTTTTAGTGATGACACCATTGAGCTTGGTGAAGCCTTAGCTAATTCCATCACTGAAGAAAGGCGGAAGAAATGGCAAGAGCTCATTGAAAGCACAGATATGACTCATAGTAGCAGGAAAGCCTGGAAGACCATCCGCATCCTAGGAAATGACTACACAAAGCCGCAGCCAAGGCCACAAAAGTCACCGCTGACCAGGTTGCCCACCAACTCCTCTTGAATAGCCGGGGAAATCCAAGTCACCATCCTCAGAGGGCTAAACTTCCCAGAGCTGCTAATGCATCCTCACAAGACGCCACAAGTTTCACAAGGCCATTCACAATGAGTGAACTGGAATCTGCAATGAAGTCTATGAAAAACAACAAGGCTGCAGGTCTTGATGATGTCCTAGTGGAACAGATCAAACACTTCGGGCCAGGTGCACGCAGATGGCTTCTTGATATGGTCAACGAATGTGTTAAGTCCAACAAGATCCCAAAGATGTGGAGGAAAGCAAAAGTCATTGCTCTACTGAAACCTGGTAAAGACCCTGCCATCCCTAAGAGCTATAGGCCGATATCCCTACTCTGCCACATGTACAAGCTGTTTGAACGCCTCCTCCTGAACCGCATAGCATTGTTCGTTGATGATCACCTTATCCCGGAGCAGGCGGGTTTCAGACCGGGAAAATCATGTACAGGACAACTACTGAACCTCACGCAGTACATCGAGGATGGTTTTGAGAACAGAAAAATCACTGGTGCTGCCTTTGTCGATCTTTCTGCAGCATACGACACAGTCAATCACCGTATCCTTGCCAAGAAACTGTATGAGATGACCTCAGATGCTGGACTCACAAAGTTGATCTGCAACATGCTATCAAACCGCAGATTCTTCGTAGACCTCGGTGGTAGAAAGAGTAGATGGAGGACACAGAAGAACGGACTTCCTCAAGGGAGTGTGCTTGCCCCTTTGTTGTTTAACATCTACATAAACGATCAACCTACTCAACCAGACACTAGACGCTTCCTCTATGCTGATGACCTTTGCATTGCATCTCAAAAGGACACCTTCGAAGAAGTAGAGGACTCCCTCTCCAGTGTACTGGACTTACTCATTCCCTACTATGCCAACAACCATCTAAGAGCTAACCCAGACAAAACACAAATCAGTGTGTTTCATCTTAAGAATAGGGAAGCCAGCCGTCAACTACGGATTAGTTGGTATGGGAAACGCCTGCAACATGTATCCAAGCCAGTCTACCTGGGGGTGACACTTGACAGGTCCCTCACTTTCAAGGATCACATCATTAAGACCAAGGCAAAGGTGGCATCAAGGAATAGTATCCTCCGAAAGCTCACTTATACGAAGTGGGGTGCTGATGCGAAGACGATACGTACAACAGCACTGGCTTTATGCTACCCTACAGCTGAGTATGCGTCACCTGTCTGGAGTAGATCAGCTCATGCCACTAAGATTGACACTGTTCTAAACTCTTCATGTCGTGCTATTACTGGTTGCCTAAAGCCCACAAAGGTTGAAGACCTCTACCTACTGAGTGGGATTGCTCCTCCAAGCATCCGTAGGACCGTTGCATCCCAGAAGGAAAAGCTGAAGCAAGAAAATGACCCTCGCCACCCTCTCTTCAATCATGATCATTCAAGAAAGAGGCTAAAATCCAGGCGCAGCTTCATGCATTCTGTAAAGGCCCTGAACAAAAGCCCTGACAAGCAGCGTGTATCCATGTGGGAACGTCTTACCCATACACCACATACAGTGTCTACTACCGGCCCTAAGGAAACTACACCATCAGGTGCCAGTGAGGCATGGCCTTTCTGGTCTTGCTGCAATCGCCTAAGAAGTGCTGTCGGCCGCTGCAAATCTAACCTAGCAAAGTGGGGGTATAGTGAGAATGATGACACCACCTGCCTGTGTGGAGAGGAGCAGACTATGCAACATCTCCTGGTCTGTCCACTTCTACCAGAGCCTTGCACAAAGGAGGATCTGGCAGCTCTAACGCCCTGTGCCATGTCTACACCTATCCAAAAACTTGTAGTTATACTAACTACGAGCGCAAAAATGCGTTCCCCTAACCACGACAAAACTTCGATGCCGTTCACACCTACATGCAGTTAGCAAAACCTCGAGGTAAAGATAACTACGATAGAAAATAAAGGGCGCCTAGTTTGCACATAGGGTTGCGCACTATTGTGGAAAAAACTGAGCGTCGTGGTTAACAAAACTCCGTTCACATCTGTCAGAGTTTAAGCGCGCTGCCACAGCGCGCTTAAACTACGCGCTTAAACCACGACAACACCCTAAGAAATCTTGTGGTGTTGTCGTGGTGTCTTCGCCTTAAGGTTTTGTCGTGGTTTTCTAAACTACATGCGTCTACATCTACGCTAACTTGGAGTTTAGTGCCTCGTAGTTTACAAAACCTCGAGGTTTAGAAAACCTTAAGGTAAAGGGGCCTAGGTGTGAACCTCACTAACGTTTTAGAGGTGCTTGATAGGCGCACACTAATTTTGCATGCGCGCGTTGTAACAATTCCGACCATTACTGCGAGTAGCCAGAACACGAAGGGCTAGTTTATACAGGCCGCTCCCACAGGACAACACTGTACAATCAGAGGGACAACCATTACAACTCATCCCGCCGTCAAAGCGAAGCCGAGTTATCCCCGAGTCCGAGTTTAGCCTGACCCCGTTCGGGTATAAGTTAACCTTTTTGGTTAATATTTCGCATTTTTGTCGTTACCCATCGAATATCTTGTTATAACATCGTTATCCTGCACATTTCCTAAGCATACGTTCACATTTGGGAGCGAAATTTGACAACTTTTGCAGGCGTACCAGAACTTTGTTTGGGCTTTAAAGAATAATATGTTAAGTAAAGTCGATCATCAATGATGTTATGTCCACATCGGTCCTGTCTGTAGCACTTGTATACTTCATCAAAAAAAAAAAAAAAAAGGGTCATCCCACAAGACCGACACCCACGAGTCATACGGTCCACGAGACCGACATAAAAAATAGGTCCATGAGTCATACAGCCCATGAGTTATACGGCTCACGAGTCATACAGCCTATGAGTTCGACACTATACGCACAAAATGCTCACTAGACCGACACTAAGCAAAGAAAGCCCACGAGACCGACACTACACAATAAAGGCTCATGAGACCGACAGTAGGCCCTACGCAAAAGAGGCTCACGAGACCGACACTATAGCCAAAGAAGGCTCACGAGACGGACACTAGGCAAAGAATTGGAGGCTCACAAGACCGATACTAGGCAAAGAAAGACCACGAGACCGACACTAGGCAAAGAAGGCTCACGAGACCGACAAGGCACTGGATGGACCGACACACTGGACCGACAGGATGAACAGCGCCATCTTCATGTCAATTACCTATAGCTGTACAGGGTGTTCCATGAAGGGGAAAATTACATAACTGGCGGGTGCAATTTCGTCACGCTATCGAGCGAGAGATTGTAACTCATTGAACAGCACCATCTACACATTACCGACATCAAGTAACTATGTATTTCTATACACGTGTGGCTTTTAGAGGGCAGTTCTGTAAGGCTGCGGGGAGCGACATTGTTACCAATTTATCTTTTTGTTTTTTAAATAAAATTGTCCTCTCATGGGACCCTCCCCCCCCCCCGAAAAAAAATGTATGAAAAAATAATAGACGACAAGAACGATGTCTGGTTTGATTTTTAGATGCCATCGTGCCATTTTTAATAGGCTTTCTCAATTTCTAGATAGACGGTGGACAGGATGTATCTTTTTTCGCCTTTTCCTCGCTTCACTAGTTAAGTATTCATTATTAGATATCCTTTCCTCTTGCTCATAATTCAATTTGTAGTGTTTTTTTATATAACTATAATACAATGACATTTCAAAGGATGAAAACGTTTTATATCGCGATTCACCTCGATTTGTGGATCGTTATATTTGTAAAATTATTCTCCTCAAAACGGTACATTGTTCATGAAATATAATAGCTGTTTATATGGATGCATCTTCTTTTTCCGAATCCTTAAAGCTACCTTTTATAGACGATTATATCATTTTCTGTGAATTTGTACTAAATCAGCACCTTTGCAGATGACTATACTCCCCTTCCATGCATGAAAGCAAGTGTGCTTTGCAACATTGACCATTTTGTGAAACATTTTCTTGTGATCTTCATTTCAAACCTGAGTATTATTCTAGTTGGTTGATCTGAATGTCCACATCATTTCATTTTTTTTCTAAGCAGGTGTATATAACCGGTATATCTTTTGCGGAAAGGGGAGCGAGGGTTTTTTTGGCATTTTTTGAAATTAATGTTGAAACACCTCATGCATTTTTACAGAATTTTGTTTATTTTTTCACCAACACTCAAACGCGCAAACACAATTACAAATCTTGAACAGTTCAGAGGGCGAGGGAGGGCAATTAACGGGGTAATCCCCTAGCAGCTCTCTCCTTTTCCATCTCTCAAATTTTCCTTATGCCATTATCTGGACACCCTATACAATTAATTGGTCTATAGGTGGCGCTGTTCATCATGTCGGTCTCGTGGGCCTTCTTTGCCTAGTGTCGGTTTCGTGAGCCTCTTTTGCCTAATGTCGGTCTCGTGAGCTTTGTTTGCCTATCCTCATCCGGGGATTTTGCGTGTCACGGGGTCATGGATAGCGGTGGAGTGAAAACAAACCATAGTCTTAATTATAGTCGCGTGAGCCTGGAGGGGTAACGCTGTACGTGTTTTCTGCCGGGGCGCCCCGCGAGCATAGCGCTAGCACAAGCTGTACTACTGTAGCTGTGCGGGCAGCAGGATTAGGCCCTAGGCCTACCCTAAATTAGGCCCTACCCTAAGCCTACTACAGTACTAACGTTAGGCCTATAGACCTACCTGAAGTTTCTATGAGGTAGGCCTACTAAGTAAACGTAGATATCGGGGCAGGGCCTACTCAATGAGGTTCTACTGCACATCTGGCCATTTTCGGGTCGTTGATCCAGAGTCCTGCCGCGATTTCATACGGGCACAGATCCAGTCCGGCTGCCTTCAACTTGGCAAAATACCGGGATCCGACCGATCGATCGACGGGATCCAGATTTTTAGAATATTGCTGGCAAGACATGATGCATGTATCTCATGAATGATGGCACAAATGACAAAATGAATAATGAAAAACAGTCCCCATGTCTGCGTAGAGCTGCACGTAAAAAACGCGTCGCACATGCACAGCATGCATGCAGTATGTTAGCGCGTGCAAGCTGTTTGTTTTTCACTCCAGTCAACCGGAAGTGACGTGTAGCCGACCGCAAGAATAGTGTCGGTCTCGTGAGCCTTTTAAGCGTATATCGGTCTCTTGGGCTTTGTTTGCATAGTGTCGGTCTCGTGAGCCTTTTGTGTGTAGTGTCAAACTCATGGGCTGTATAACTCGTGGACTTATTTTACTTGATGTCGAACTCGCGGGCTTGATTTACTCAGTGTCGAACTCGCGGGCTTGATTTACTCAGTGTCGAACTCGTAGGCTGTATAACTAATGGGCTGTATGACTTGTGAGCTGCATGACTCGTGGGCTGTATGACTTGTGAGCTGTATGACTTGTGGGCTGTATGATTCGTGGGTGTCGGTCTCGTGACGTGCACCCCAAAAACAGCCCGTAACTATCCCTGCGTTCAGACGATCCCCCGCTGCGAGGGGAATGTCCCGTTTGCCAGGACATCCCCCGGCAATCCCATCGTGTGGACGCTCGGTGGGACATTCCCCTGTCGCCCCCCGGAAAGCTTGTCGAGCCCGGCAACAAATTCTGGTGGGGGACAGAGCGCGCAGCTCATGCAGCTGTTTTTCTCCTAAGTGCGCATGCTCAAAATGCCATTTTGCACGCGCATACGGTGCCTAGCCGTGATTTGTCCCCCGTTCACCGGGGGATATCAAGACACGTGTGGATGGTCGATCGTAAAAAAGATACATTAGCCGGGTTCACACGTACACCAATTAGCGGGATACAAGTCTCGAGATTTGTATCGCGATCGTCATCCCGAGTTTTTTGCACGTGTGGACAGAAAAACCCCGAAAATTAGCGGGATAAGCATCGCGATGCTAATCCCAAGAAATCTTGTGCTGGTTCGCCAATTAGCGGGATAATTGGCCACGCGCTGGTACGTGTGAACGGTCGGGATTAGAATCTCGAGTTTTTACATCCCATCATGCAATGCGCACATCACAACAGCGAGCGACCTCTGCGAAGAGGTCCTTCACCTCTTTGGAGCACAATAACAACAGCGCGCGAACCACACTACTGACGCGTAAAAGACAATGGACAAAGGTAAGTGCGCGCAGGCAGTGATAGAGAAGGGCGCTGTGTGACCCAGTTTGCAGGCTTTGCTGTTGTCTCTATCGGCAATTAGCGGGATAATTCGGTACGTGTGGACGCTCGCCAAATTAGCGGGATACCGATCGCGATCGCTATCCCGCTAATTTGGTACGTGTGGACGCTCGCAAAAAAAAACTCGGGATGAGCATCGCGATCGTCATCCCGCTAATTTGTACGTGTGAAGCTTGTGAACCCGGCTAATCTCTCTACGCGCTCCCCGCGAAGAGGGGGATCGTCTGAACGCCGGGAAAAGGTGTTGTAGTTTATCACGAAATCTCTAAAGTTCAGCGGAATGTTAGATAATGTTGATTTAACATTTTAGTTGCATTAGAGTGGCCATTCATTCATTCATTTAGCTTTAGGCGAATTTGCATGGAGGCGACTAGGTAAAAAACGAGAAAAAAATCTGAACCATTTTTTATTTGCTCTTGATAATTTCTTATCCCCCTCTCTCAGAGTGCGAACCGAGAAAATGACAATGTTCGTACATAAGTCAGGAATGTCATTTTCTCAATTCCGGTGGTAAATTGACCAAAATTCTGTCGGTAAATGTGTCCGTTCATTTTCCCGGTTCATTTGCACCGTCGAAACTCTATGGACTGACGAAATTTACATTTCATCGAATAAAATCCCTAAAATATTATTTAGCGGGGGCGGTAAGATTGTTCGATCCCTTGCTGAGTTGACTAACCATCCTCAAGCACTGGTTACAAATCACTCCGCGGCCCTTGCGGCTAGTAAAATCAGACGTTTTGTCCACGTTCGTAAGAAGTGCTCTGTACGAAAACAGACAACAGACAGAACTTAACAAACTATGCGGGTTCCGGGGTGAGGGGCAGTGCCCTTATGATTTTTCGAATAGCAAAGAAAAAAAAAAAGAGGAGAAGAGAGAGAGAGAAAAAAAAAAGAGAGGAAAAAAGTGAGGAGGAAGAAAGAATAGTATAATACTGTACATTGTGCTGCGTTCGACCCATGCCTGCTGGCAGGAATCATTCCTTGAAAGCACTGAGCTCTGAAAACAGAAGTTCGTGCTAAGCTGGGGCAAAAATGATTCAGCGCTGGAAAGACACTTTTAAATCCGATTATTATTATTATTATTATTATTATTATTATTGTTGTTGCTATTATCATTATTATGATTATGATTATATGATTATGATTATCATCATTGTTATCATTTATTATTATGATTATGATTATTATTATGATTATTATTATCATCATCATCATCATCTATTACCCCCCTTATTCAATTGAGAAAAAAAAAATTAAGGCCATCTATAGTTCGTTTTGCCCCCCCCCCCCTATGAAAACACCCTGGCGCCGCCCCTGTCTGGGATGATGTGACGTATAACTTTATAGATAGGCCAAGTCCAGCTGAAGCAAAAATTTCCTCGAGTAAAATCGAGCCTGTTCTTCTCATTTTTTATATATAGGCCTATATAATTTAATATCATAATTTAGTAGGATATTATGCAAAAAGTGTTTGTTCATTGTGCTGATAGGCTTATAGGCCTATACTGTATGGTATTGATTGCCTTGTATTTTTCGTCATTTTACTATAAAAAAGACATTTTTACAGTCCGTTATCTCTTTCTTTTCGATACCATATACTATTACTTCATGTTCCCATCTAGCACAGGCGGCGACAAGGTTTGTTTGTTAAGAGAGACAAGACGACCTAAAAGTTACGTAATTTCTTTTTTTTTTTCAATTGAACAACAGGGGGATTACGGAGTTATACGACCAAGACCTCACCTTTTTTATACTCTTCTTTTTTTTCTTCCCATTTTCCTCGTTTTTCTCTTCCTCCTTTTTTTCACTGCTTGAAAAATCATAAGGGGTATTTGCCATAGGCGCCGGAAGCGGGGGGGGGGGGGGGGGGGGGGGGGGCAGTCACCCCCTCCCCCATCCAAAAAGTGGGGGGGGGGGCAAAATGCATTTTGGCCTCCCCCCCCCCCCCCAAAAAAAAAAAAATAATAATAAAGGGTGATGAAGAAGAAGAAAAGAGTTTGAATGAAAATATTGTATATAACTTAGAAAAGTGTTTTTTTCTTTTTAGCTCGCTTGCAAAATATGTGATTTACGCCAGTGCTCGTAACCAGCTCTGTTGCTTCGCTACCTCGCTTTCAAGTTTCTTAACAAATTTTTACGCGAATCTTGCCCCTCCCCCTCAAAAAAGAAAAAAAAAATTCTCCGTACGCCTCTGGTCACCTCCGATTTTTACCTGTAAATAGATATACCTGTTAATTGGCAATGCTAATGATGGGTCAGCAAGTCTCCATTGCATTCTCTGTACATAAGAATTTCCCATTTTCTAAATTTTCTTGAAAGCTACATTTTTTCTACCCTATACTCTAAGGAGTTGTTTGACAAAGAGTTACAACTGTTCTAAATATGCTCAGAGTTTAAGATGTGAAAATACATACTCCGGAAAAAGAGAAATTTTGTGTAAAATATGAATGGAGAACTACTCCCCAAAATACTGTGATTTCATCAGCCATATTGGCAAAATCCAATATGGCCGCCATATAGGTTTAAAGATAGGGAATCCCATTTGCATGCCTTAAATGAAGAGTTGTATAAATACAGTGGTATGTTGAAGAGAATATCATTTTAGAAACTCCCATAAAGTATTGAAAGTGGAAGGTAACATTTAGTACATTTTTATTGACCGTTAGATTTTGAATTGAATTTTTTTCGGGGCTCACCGTAAATTCCAGTACATTACTAGGCTACCTTTGCAGACCCATGCACTGCATGTGTGTCCATCATGTATATTTTGTGAAGAAAGTTCATCAAAACTTACAAACATTTCTATATACATTCTTGCCACACACTCTATATGTTATTACATCAGCTCTTATACTTTTAGATTTGTGTTTATAGATAAAAAATACAGAAGACTGCAACAAAAAGGCTTAAGTGTGGCTGACACACAGAACTACTCAGAGTAGTTGAGTTTTGTGCATTATTCAAATTGTAGATAACTGTTGACTTCCAAATTTCTCAGCAGTGGCCTAAACAAGTCCCCTGAGGTTCATATTTAATGTTTTGCTGCATTTTGGGAGGTCTGTAAAAGGTATCCCCTACCTTTAAAGGTCACTTTTGCATTTGAAAACATAAAAGGGTTACAATCATTTAAAAAGTCAGGTTAAGGGGTTTTCTGGGTCAAGGAATTCGAATCCGAAGTTGTTTTTATGGTCTGAAGTCAATTTTTCCTTACAAGGTCACCTTAAGGTCATTTAGGGGTCAAGCCATTGTATTCATAACAGTTTATTGAAAAAATGGCTTGCCCATGGTCAATATTCCAGGAATGCCAGCCTTAGTAATAGAATTGCAGTTGTCAACGGCTGAAAAAAAGCATATTTCTTGTGAAGGGCGCCCTCCGGGGCGGCATATTTGCAAAATCCAATATGGCTGCCACCTACGTTTAAAGGGCAGTCCATAACCAAAAACCTTTAAAGTGTTACAATAATTTCAAAAGTCAGCTTTAGAGGTTTTATGGGTCAAGAAATTCGATTTTGAAGTTGTTTTTATGGTCTGATGTCAACTTTTCCTTACAAGGTCTCCCCAGAGGTCATTTGGGATCTAACGATTATATTCACAATAGGTAATCTAGAAAATGGCTTGCCTATAGTCAATATAGGAGGAATGCCAGCCCTGCAAATGGAATTGCAGTTGTTGAGGGCTGTGGGAGAGGGAGAGGTGGGCTTTCTCACGAGTAACATCAATAATATCTGCTTTCGTGTTAAGATTTCAAACATTAGGTATACACTCATGAATTATAATAAGAACCTTTTTCTGAGTAATTAGGTTTAAGGGATCTTACTCAGATCCTTATTTCAGAATCAAATTTGAAGACTTGGTAACCCTTCAATTTCATTGTTAATGATTACTTACGGTAATTTTTTTTTTCTGCATCATTTCAATTATGGCCTGTTATAATATGGCTACACCCCGTCCAAATCTATGGATTATCATAGTTCATGTCACAATCATTCCATTAATTATTTTTACATTACAGGCGCTAGGAGGAAATGTCCTCACCGACTGGTCATATTTGCGGAATTCAGTACATTTGCATTTGCTTTAATGACAGCCAAAAGAGCTAGTTAGAATTATGGGTAATGCCCTTTAAAAGAGTTTTCAAGATTTGATTATTGGATTATTATTTTCATCCTCATCTGCAAAGAATGCAATAAAAAACATACATATATGAGAAATAGAATCCTATTGCTACGTGACATATTAATCGTTTAGCAATGGGGGGGGGGGGGGGGCTACTCTCTATATTACCAGCGTCCATGATGTTGCCACTAAAAGAGAAGTGTTTTTATTTCTCTGTTGCAGTTCAGGGATCCTCCATCACAATAGATATTCATAATTCAGATTTAAATTCAATGGAATAATAATTATGAAGATCACTCCTAATCTGGATGAAAAAAGGAAAAAATCTGTCGTGTTTAAGAGAGTTTTTAGTACATCAGGTTGGCATCAATTTGCTATTTTCGAACTTGTGTAAGAAAGTTCGATTCTAAAGTCCTTATAGGAAATTTATGTGCCTCCACAGCTAAATGTGCCGTTCAGATAACATGACGGTCCTGCTGACGCCATTCCTAGGGAACAAGCATATTTCACAGGTGCCACAGTGACACCATTAACAGGGCTCAGATTAGATATGCTATAGTACAACTTTCATGACACCTTCTAGGGTCTATTAAGATTCTATCCAAAGTGCTTGGACGCAAATTGGTATGATATCACAAGACTTTATAAGTTAGTATCTCGTTGGTCTGAGGACTATAGGTTGCAACTCTACTCTCCGCATCATGTCTACGACGCACGTCTCCTGGAGACGAGCCCAATCTCCAGGATTCGCAGGAGAATCGAACATTTCCGATTTTTGCAGAGACTATTTCCGTCTTCCAGCTTGTTTCCGAGACGTCTCTGCGAAGTCTCCATCACTGTGGCCATGTCGTGGGGACTAAATTTGTCTGCAACATCTTCGAGATGTCCCCGCAGCTTGTGGAGACTGTAATAACATAATGGCGACGAAAGGTAGAAGTCACTGAGAAAAGACGTCTCTGATAAGTCCCTGCGAGTGCAAAAGCCGTGCCAACATCCCAGTGACTTCCAAGCAAATAAGTTGTCCCTTTGTTTGAAGACGTCTTGGACGTCGCCCTGGAAATCGCGTTAGTTGTGACAGCGAAAATAATTTCTTCGAGACGCTGGCATTGCGACAATGTCTCCTCCCGTCAGATAGGCCCTCAATCCTCTCCCCCCTTTAAGTTTGCAGCAATATCAAACTACTGACCATGGCTCGTCTGACACCTGCTCTACATTGTGCATTTTCACCTTCATTCATTCATTAATTCATTCATTCATTCGTTTCATTATTTTTTTTTTCATTTCCATGTTTTTTCACCTCCCAATGCATGCCTTGAAACAGCTGTGGTGCAAAAGAATGAAATATGGTACTGAAGCATTGCGGAGAGTGGCTGATAGTAGTAATTGCCATGTACCTGTGCCATCTTTCCTCCAACTCCACTCCCTGAAGTCAGGGATTACATCAGATAGGGTGGTTTCTGATGATCTGCTCCCACGTTATGACGAGATGATGCCTACCCTCGTTGACGCAGGCTGCCCCGTAAACCTTGTTGCTCATCAGTCCTTGCTGGACATGAGCACGATTATTAAAGAAGTTAATGTGTCAGTGAGCTCTGGTTTGCTGACCCATACTACTTAGGCATTTTGCATGCCACATCAAAGCAAGTCTGAAGTAATGTCGCACCCTGTCAGTGCCTGATGTTGGGCTGTGGAAGAGAAGTATGCTGTACAGGAAAAAGCTGAAAAGGCCTTTATCTTTTCAATACCACTACCCACCCGTAACTCCCTCAGATCAAAAGGATTAAAAAAAAAGCACACTACCGAAAATGTGATGTTATGCTCATCCGTGCGATTGTATACTGTTTTCAGAAAATGCTTTTAGAAAACATTATGTCATCCTTTGTAAGGATATCTTTGCGTAGATCGCATCTAAGTTGTTGGAAAGCTGAAGGGTTGTGAGAACACAATTCCTGTTGGATATTTCCGTCTCGAATCAGGTGCTCAGGATGAGTTGTCCGTCCCATTTATTCTTGGATATCTGTGCGCTGATAAATGAGGGCAGTTCTTTATTTTTCAATCTTAATTTTCAGGAAGCCGCTACGCTCTTCCAATCATAATTTGAGATTTGAGTGGTGCCATCACCATCTCTTGTCAGAGGACTGCACAGTGTTGCTGCGCAAAAATGTTAAAATTATTTTCTTCAGGATCAGTATTCAATACAACATCAATAGGTGTTCAGTTTCCCTAGTCATTGCGCTTTCAGTAAAGAAACGGTTTCGTTTGATGAAAAGAGAATAAAACAGATAAGAAAAAACCTTCAGCTGAATTGTCTTCACCTACTCGGATACGATACTGCCATTAAAGGACTTTAATGATCGAATTTAGTTAACTGCCCCTAGAATACCGGTCTGACCTGGATTGAGGATATCGATTCCCCGGAAGCAAGGGAGAGCAGGCATACACCAATTTCAGCTGGAGGAGAATCATATCGCTTGCCAGCTGGAAAGTTACATAATTGACCATGAAAGGTGACGAGGTGGCTCAGTCGGTAGCGTATGGCTTGCGGTCTCAAGACTTGTGTTCCGGCGCGGGTTCGAATCCCACTTATCTCAAGTCTAGCTGAGCAATGGTGTGTGTTGTCATACCGTCCCCTCTAGTAGAGGCACAACACTTTGCATCTCATCACTTGGATATAAAAAGTGGAAGTCCCTTGTGTGAAAGAATCACAAACCCAGACACATGAAAAGATCCCGAGTCGGCATTCCGTTATCGGAAAACTCAAGGTGCATAAACCGGTAAAGTGGTCCACCCCAAGTGCATACAACTGACCAGTGTTCACAGTAGTTGCATACGGGCTATCCAGCTATCTCGTCAGAAGGAAAAACGAAGACAAAATAAGATTAGGCGTGTTTATTACCCTCTTTGCCATTGCACCCTGATTCGGCACCTTGGAACAGGATGGCGGCCGTATTTAAGCATGTATATATATATATATATACCCTGCAAAAACATTGGTGTTAGATTTAACACCACGGGTGTTAAATCTAACACCGGTCAAACTTCAATAAAGGACTACACCCACAGGTGTTGCAATGCACTGTGATGGTGTTGAAAAGTGTTGACACTGACACTGAAACCTGACACTTCGTGGTGTTAATTTGACACTGTACCTGGTGTTATTTTGACACTGTACTGGTGTTAATTCAAAAATGACACCACATGGTGTTGATTTGATATTTGTTGGTGTTAATATCAATGGTTTAACACCCGTCCAGCTTCAATAAGAGACCACACCAGCTGGTGTTACTTTGGTGTAAATTTATTTTCACATTTTTTCAAAAATCTAGTATTTTTAATGTAAAATTCTTGATCGTCTTGTTTAAATTGATTTCTCAGTTAAAGTTAATTTCATGTGGTGTTCCACAGGGCTCCTTACTAGGCCCACTATTGTTCATTTTGTATATTAACGATCTTCCTAGTTCCTCGCCAATTCTTTCCTTTATATGTTTTGCTGACGACATTCCTCAATTCTGTTTTTTTACACACAGAGATCCTTATACTCTTGTTAACACAGTGAATAAAGAACTTAAATCTGTGCAATCTTGGATATACGCCAACAAATTGTCACTTAATATTGATAAAACTCATTGTATGCTTTTTAGCAATAGTCTTAAAACCCTTCCTTTTCATATTAAGTTTAATGAAACTGAATTAAATCAAGTCAGTAGTATAAAATTTTTAGGGCTTTTTTATTGATAGTGATTTATCTTGGAAATCCCACGTTAGTTATTTAAGTAATATTCTTTCTAAAAATACGAGTGTTCTTAATAAACTTAAGAGTGTTTTTCCAAGTCAAATTCTGCTTAATCTTTATTCTACTTTGATTACTCCGTACCTTGTATTCTTGTGTGGGGGAATGCAACTAGAAATCTTCTGGATATACTGTTCCGTATTCAAAAACGTGCCATCAGAAATATCAACCATGTCGGATATTATTTGTCCCACACGAATGATTTATTTTTGAAAAATAAAATACTGAAAATATCAGATCTGTTCAGTTACAACGTCGGCATATTTATGTACAAATTTTCTGCCAACGAGTTATCGGGTGTTTTTTACTAGCATGTTCAGAAAAAACTATTTGATTCATAATTATCCTACCCGCCAAAGTGACGCATTTCACCTTCCACGTACTCGAACAATTTTCGCTAAAAAAATGATAATGTATACGGGCCCTAGATACTGGAATGACCTCTCCCCCGAAATAACAAGCTGCTCGTCCTTATATTCCTTTAAACGTAAATTAAAAGAGTTTTTATTGAGTGCATATTTTGCAGACACTGAACAGTCGTAATGTCTTATGTAATACTGTGGTATGTTATTGTCCAATCAAAACATTTTGTCAACACGTTGCAGATTCCATTTAGGGTCTTGCCATCGGGCTCTCTGAATTCATCATTAGCAATTCCACATTCTACTTCGTTTCCCTCTCTTCCTCTTTCCCTCTACCCCTCTCTAACCTTTTATGCAGAGCTTGACGGCAGGCACCAAATGGCTTAATAGTTGTACATGTTACTTTTTGTGTCTTACTGATCATATCCTGGTGAAAGTTTTAATGCAACAATAGTTCATAGTTGATACCAAAGTAGGCTGTATAATAATGATGGCTCGGTCACAGTAAGTTCATATTAATGTATAGTTTGTTTGTTTTTCTTCTTCTTCTTTTTCTTCTTCTTTTTTATTACATAAAATTTGGCAACCTTACATCATCATTCTGGTCTTATCTTCTATCCGTTCTCCGTTTCTTTTTCACAAACACTGATTACTCGGGGCTTACAGCCAAACAAGCTAGCTTTCATGTAGGTCCCGTCATACTTCTCTTTGATCAACCCCATTTCGATTTCGATTTTGACCAGTTATCATTACATGTAATTACTGTGTTATCACCATGTATATTGTTTGTTTTCTGCACATTGTTCACAAGGTAAAAGAACTTGTCTGGTTTCTGTTGTAATGTTCATAAATAAGAAGTATGAAAATAAATGAATTGAATTGAATTGAATTGAATTAAATTAAAAATCAACAAGAAGTGCAGTTACTAAGAAACTTTTCAAAAAACAGTTTAAAATTTGGAAATGACACCCGGAGGTGTTAATTTAACACCATAAATGAGCACCGAAAATTTAACACCAGCTCGGTGTTCACTATTTAACACCGGACTTTTTGCAGTGTATATATATATATATATATATATGTGTGTGTGTATATATATATATATATATATATGTGTGTGTATATATATATATATATTATATATATTGCAACAAAGAAAGGAAAAACTGACCAGAAACAAAATAGTGAAAACTTTGAGCAAAGAAAATGAGAAAAGAAAACGAAACCGAATGAAGCCCATTTTCTGTGCTCAGAATTTCAATATATATATATATATATATATATATATATATACATATATATATATATATCTTAAATACAATTTTTTCATCTATTTGTCATAATCATTATTGATATTTAGGTGGATGGAACCGATCTTGGCCCTAATTGACCATTGAAGGAGTATGGAGGAGATGACAAATGGGACAAAATACGGGTACCAGTGAATTGCAGTTGAATTCTCACAGACGCCATTTCGAAAAATGCACAAAATGCCTGATTTGACCCTTAATTGACCTTGAAAGTGACCTTGACAGGTGATAGTGACCTTGAATAGCAGAAATGATATTTAGAATTACATTCTCTAGCCCTGTAAAATCTTCCACATGGGATTCATAACATTAATCAACCTTTTCAATTTGTAACTGCAGTTGACCTTTAACCCGGATGGCGGCCATATTGGATTCCACCAATATGGCGGCCCCAAGGGTTTTTGGTCTTGACGCCCATCAAAAATCGAAAGAGTATGGTACAAGGGACCTATGAGCCAAATTTGGTGCTTTTGGAAGAATCTGAACCAAACAACCCATTTTGAGCCCTTAGGCCCCCAACTATACTGAATTGTAATATTAAATTATAGGCCCCATAGGCCTATATATAAAAAATGAGAAGAACAGGCTCGATTTTACTCGAGGAAATTTTTGCTTCAGCTGGACTTGGCCTATTTATAAAGCTTACGTCACATCATCCCAGACAGGGGCGGCGCCAGGGTATTTTCATGGGGGGGGGGGGGGGTAAAACGAACTGTTAGATGGCCTTAATTTTTTTTTCAATTGAATAAGAGGGGTAATAGATGATGATGATGATAATAATGATAATAATAATCATACTCATATTCATAATCATAAATAATAACAATGATAATAATCATAATCATAGTCATAATCATAATCATAATCAAAATAATGATAATAATAATAATAATAATAATGATAATAAAAATGATAATCGGATTTATAAAGTGTCTTTCCAGGGCTGAATCATTTTTGCCCCAGCTTAGCACGAACTTCTGTTTTCAGGCATGGGTCGAGCGCAGCACAATGTACAGTATATTATAATATTCTTTCTTCCTCTTTTTTTTTTTCTCTCTCTTTTCTCTTCTTTTTTTCTTTGCTATTTGAAAAATCATAAGGGCACTGCCCCTCACCCCGGAACCCGTATGGTTTGTAAAGTTCTGTCTGTTGTCTGTTTTCGTACAGAGCACTTCTTACGAACATGGACAAAACGTCTGATTTTACAAGCCGCAAGGGCCCCGGAGTGATTTGTAACCAGTGCTTGAGAATGGTTAGTCAACTCAGCAAGGGATCGAACAATCTTACCGCCCCCGCTAAATAATATTTTAGGGATTTTATTTGATGAAATGTCAATTTCGTCAGTCCATAGAGTTTCGACGGTGCAAATGAACCGGGAAAATGAACGGACACATTTACCGACATAATTTTGATCATTTACCACCGGAATTGAGAAAATGACATTTCTGACTTATGTAGGAATATTGTCATTTCCTCGGTTCGCACCCTGAGAGAGGGGGATAGGAAATTATCAAGAGCAAGTAAAAAATGGTTCAGATTTTTTCTCGTTTTTTACCTAGTCACCCCCATGCAAATTCGCCTAAAGCTAAATGAATGAATGAATGGCCACTCTAAAGCAACTAAAATGTTAAATCAACATTTAAAAGGGTCGAGGAGTGACCACACTTTCAAAAGGTTATAGATTAACACTTTGAACATTCTAAAGTCAACATAAACTAATCCAACATTTTGAAAGTGTGGTCACTCCTCGGCATGGGTGGCGGAACGAGAGGACAACACAATGGTTGGGGGGGGGGGCAAAGCATTGTCCGGACACAATGCTTTGCCCCCCCCCCCCCCCACTCCATTGTTCGTCCGCTCGTTCCGCCGCCAATGCTCCTCGGCCTTTTAAATATTAATTGAACGTTTTAGTTTTACAGAGTGAACGAACGCACAAGTGAATGAATAAATGAATGAATTAATAAGAAAATAGGCCTACATAAATAAACAAAGGGAGAAAATACAACTTCAAATTACACTGACTACTTCATTGTGGTTATAGAACTCTTACTAATGTAAAGTTCCGCAAAATTCTGCGCTTTTATTTTGTCTGATCTATGTTTAAATAAAAACTCTCATAAGCTCGAAGTGGTTGAAAGAGCGTTGTATTGAATAAAAGCATAACATTATTTTGTGCAGTTACTAGCTCTACAAATATGAACGAAATGCAGATCAAAACTACGGAAGCTTTAAAGTGCCATTCGACTTGGAGACTTGGCGAGATAGTTTATCTTGTCAAGTCGACATCTAAAAAGTTACATGTCGTCATGGTGTGATAATGTATCTTGCCAAGTCGACATGTAAAAAGTTACATGTCGTCATGGTGTGATAATGTATCTTGCCAAGTCGACATGTAAAAAGTTACATGTCGTCATGGTGTGATAATGTATCTTGCCAAGTCGACATCTAAAAAGTTACATTTCGTCATGGTGAGATAAGGTATGTTGCCAAGTCAACATCGAAAAAAGTTACATGTCGTCATGGTGACATAATGTATCTTGTAATGTATCTTATCTTCACGTAGTTCAGCTGCAGCAGCTGTGTATATTCCTGGAGCTGATACACATGGGAACAAGATGGTCAAGAAGGCAAACCCCTGAAAATGGAAAGGGAATAAAGCAAAAGGGAAAAAAAAAAGCATACACACGTGTAATACATTTGACACTCTAAAATCCCTAGAAAATGTAAAAAAAAAAAAATCATATGACATGCGTGCAAGGGGACGCAAAATTTTAAGTTTTGCATCTTCTCTTTCTCTCTCTCTCTCTCTCTTGTTTGCTTATTTTTCTTCCTTTCCATTTTCTTTCCCGTTTCCTGTCATTTTTCATTTTTCCCGTCTTATTTTTCGTCTTATTCCTTCAGTTTCAGTTTGGTTTATCTCATATTTCACAAAATGTCACAATAATATACATGACACAAATGAAATGTAAACAATTACTTGTAATGCATACAGTACACAAAAATTAGGAGTAATGCAATGGTATAGTAACAAAGGTGGATTTTAAGACGTAAAACTAAGGGTGAAATATGAAAAGAAAACTATCAAGAAGTAAAACTTGTAAATTATGTCTTTCCTTTGAATTTGACATACCAGAAAAATCACAAGAGGCCCTTATCCTGTCACTGTCTTTTGTTTTATATTGAAAGAGCTCTAATATGCTAAGCTTTACCATTAAAAACAACTGCAATTTCTTGATCAATCGCTAGTATCCCTCACAGTCCTCACTTATAACTTTTCTTGACCAAGTGGCCCCAAGAGGCAAAAGATGCTCGATGGAGGGGGGGGGGGGGTGGGGGAGGTGGTAACCAGTCAACCATCCCCCTCCTCCCCTCATGAAAGTGTTCTGTGCCCCTGAACTCGGTGAATCATTTTACCTCTCCTGCATGTGAAAATACCATGACGCAATTCGTCGGTGATACAGCGAACCGACAAAAACCGCTGGTAAGTGCGCGCAGGCAGTGATAGAGAAGGGCGCTGTGTGACCCCAGTTTGCAGGCTTTGCCGAGTGTTATCTCTATCGGCAATTAGCGGGATAATTCGGTACGTGTGGACGCTCGCCAAATTAGCGGGGATACCGATCACGATCGCTATCCCGCTAATTTGGTACGTGTGGACGCTCGCAAAAAAACTCGGGATGTGCATCGCGATCGTCATCCCGCTATTAATTAGCCGGGTTCACACGTACAAAACTTTTGTACGTGTGAACCCGGCTAATATTAAGGGAATGGTGATATTCGTCACTTATTACATGGTTCAGCCCATGCTCTAAAACAAATGTTCTTTTGTCATGCCTGGAGTTTTAGACCAGGTACCACGCCAAAACAACAAAATAATATAGACGTAATTTGTTGTTTTTCCCCTCGTTCTGTGGATTTCCATGGTTCATTGACAAATCAACTTGTGTTCTTGTTATGTACATGCACCTATATGCTCTCTATTCTTCACCCTTTTCACATCATTTGGTTCTTAAAAAAACTTTAACATGAAAAGCAACAATAAAAAATTTAGTGTTCATTAGGTCAGTGTTTTTTTTTCTTCATTTCTAGCATTTTCTAGTGTGATTCCGTTTTTACACATTTGAGCTCTATGACTTTCGGTCTATTTAATGTTTCAGTATATCTTTTTCTGTATCCTTCTATATCAGATGTGTCGTCTATATTTAAAAGCGTAAATGGGGGGAACCATCTCACGAAATACTGTCCTTAAGTGAGAACGATACATAAAGGAAATTTAAGGAGGGGCTGCTAGGAAAATACATGCCTACAGTGAGGTGGAGATCAAGCTTAGCACCGGAACGTTGACTGTATACCGTTGAAAAAAACTCCTAACCATAAGTCAGACCACCATGTACGGAATGATGAAAACGAATCTCACAAAGAAAGTTACGGAAGCGTTAAAGTGCCATTCGACTTGGAGACTTGGCGATATAATTTATCTTGTCAAGTCAACATAATAGCTCTATCATGTCGACTTATCAACTTTATAAGTTGACATGGAGACAAAAATTATCATGTCAAGTCGACATCTAAAAAGTTACATGTTGTCATGGTGAGATAAGGTATCTTGCCAAGTCAACATCGAAAAAAGTTACATGTCATCATGGTGCATAAGGTATCTTGTCAAGTCAACATCGAAAAAAGTTATGTCGTCATGGTGACATAATGTATCTTGCCAAGTCGACATCTAAAAAGTTACATGTCATCATGGTGCATAAGGTATCTTGCCAAGTCGACATCTGAAAAAGTTACATGTCGTCATGCCTACATAACGTATCTTGCCAAGTCGACATCTGAAAAGTTACATGTCATCATGGTGACATAAGTTATCTATCCAAGCTGATATCTAAAAAATTACGTCACTTTTAGGTCGTCTTGCCTCTCTTAACAAACAAACCTTGTCGCCGCCCCTGCTAGATGGGCACATTAAGTAATAGTATATGGTATCGAAAAGAAAGAGATAACGGACTGTAATGTCTTTTTGTAAAAGTAAAATGACGAAAAATACAAGGCAATCAATACCATACAGTATAGGCCTATAGGCCTATCAGCACAATGAACAAACGCTTTTTGCATAATATCCTACTAAATCATAATATCAAATTATATAGGCCTTTATATAAAAAATGAGAAGAACAGGCTCGATTTTACTCGAGGAAATTTTTGCTTCAGCTGGACTTGGCCTATCTATAAAGCTTATACGTCACATCATCCCAGACAGGGGCGGCGCCAGGGTATTTTCATGGGGGGGGGGGGGGGGGCAAAACGAACTATAAATGCCTTAATTTTTTTTTCAATTGAATAAGAGGGGTAATAGATGATGATGATGATGATGATAATAATAATGATAATAATAATCATAATCATTATCATAATCATAATAATAAATAATAACAATGATAATAATTATAATCATATTCGTAATCATAATCATAATCATAATAATGACAATAATAATCATAATCATAATCGTAATCATAATAATGATAATGATAATCATAATGATAATAATAATGATCGGATTTATAAAGTGTCTTTCCAGCGCTGAATCATTTTTGCCCCAGCTTAGCACGAACTTCTGTTTTCAGGCATGGGTCGAGCGCAGCACAATGTACAGTATATAATATTCTTTCTTCCTCCTCACTTTCCTTCCTCTTTTTTTTTTCTCTCTCTCTCTTATCTCCTCTTTTTTCCTTTGCTATTTGAAAAATCATAAGGGCACTGCCCCTCACCCCGGAACCCGTATGGTTTGTAAAGTTCTGTCTGTTGTCTGTTTTCGTACAGAGCACTTCTTACGAACATGGACAAAACGTCTGATTTTACAAGCCGCAAGGGCCCCGGAGTGATTTGTAACCAGTGCCTGAGAATGGTTAGTCAACTCAGCAAGGGATCGAACAATTTTACCGTCCCCGCTAAATAATATCTTAGGGATTTTATTCGATGAAATGTAAATTTCGTCAGTCCATAGAGTTTCGACGGTGCAAATGAACCGGGAAAATGAACGGACACATTTTCCGACAGAATTTTGGTCATTTACCACCGGAATTGAGAAAATGACATTTCTGACTTATGTAGGAACATTGTCATTTCCTCGGTTCGCACCCTGAGAGAGGGGGATAGGAAATTATCAAGAGCAAGTAAAAAATGGTTCAGATTGTTTCTCGTTTTTTACCTAGTCACCCCCATGCAAATTCGCCTAAATCTAAATGAATGAATGAATGGCCACTCTAATGCAACTAAAATGTTAAATCAACATTTAAAAGGGTCGAGGAGTGACCACACTTTCAAAATGTTAGATTAACACTTTGAACATGCTAAAGTCAACATAAACTAATCCAACATTTTGAAAGTGTGGTGACTCCTCGGCATGGGCGGCGGAACGAGAGGACAACACAATGGTTTGGGGGGGGGGCAAAGCATTGTCCGGATATATGCTTTGCCCCCCCCCCCCCCCAACTCCATTGTTCGCCCGCTCGTTCCGCAGCCAATGCTCCTCGGCCTTTTAAATGTTAATTGAACATTTTAGTTTTAAAGAGTGAACGAATGCACAAGTGAATGAATAAATGAATAAATGAATAAGAAAATAGGCCTACATAAATAAACAAAAGGAGAAAATACAACTTCAAATTACACTGACTACTTCATTGTGGTTATAGAACTCTTACTAATGTAAACTTCCGCAAAATTCTGCGCTTTCATTTTGTCATGACTGATCTATGTTTAAATAAAAACTCTCATAAGCTCGAAGTGGTTGAAAGAGCGTTGTATTGAATAAAAACATAACATTTGTGCAGTTACTAGCTCTACAAATATGAACGAAATGAAAATCAAAACATCCTCTTTCCTGTTAACTTTTTGGAGAAGTCTGCACATAACTGCACATAGGTTTAACCTTTGTAGGCTATGCCTATCAATACCAAGACCCCAAAACATTAAAGGCCCGCTGTTGTTAACTGCATGCAAGATTAGAAATTATCAACCCCATCAAAAATGTTGATAAGACAATGTAGCATTTCTGTGGCTTCTTCATGAGACTTTGGCATTGCGAAATTATCCAAATTGTTTCCAACGAGTTCTGAAAGCCCATAAACAAAAGTTGGGGAGCATCCATACTTTCTAGGAAGTTCACTGCAATACACCCGCTTTACTTCTTCAATATCATAATCAGAAAATTGCAGTGGAAATTTGTAGTCCCTTCATCCATATGCTTTTTGTAAGTCAACTTGGCAAGATACCTTATGTCACCATGACGACATGTAACTTTTTAGATGTCGACTTGGCAAGATACCTTATGTCACCATGACGACATGTAACTTTTTAGATATCAGCTTGGATAGATAATTTATGATGACATGTAACTTTTCAGATGTCGACTTGGCAAGATACGTTATGTAGGCATGACGACATGTATAACTTTTTAGATGTCGACTTGGCAAGATACATTATCACACCATGACGACATGTAACTTTTTAGATGACGACTTGGCAAGATATGTTATGTTGCCATGACGACATTTAAATTGTTAGAAATCGACTTGACATGATAATTTTTGTCTCCACGTCAACTTATAAAGTTGATAAGTCGACATGATAGAGCTATATGTTGACTTGACAAGATAAATTATCTCGCCAAGTCTCCAAGTCGAATGGCACTTTAAAGCTTCCGTAGCTTCCGTACATAACCTTTACGATAATTTATACTGACTGCCCGGTAACTTGTCCGTCCGACCAAGGAGTCCATTCATCTCCGTTCATATTCAACACATAGCTCGCAGCGACATGTCTTGAATATGAAGAAGAGAAATATAATGGAAGGTTTAGATGAACCATAAAAGGTTAGAAGACACCCTACAGTCGCGCAGGCTGGATTAATGATTAATTGACCACTTTCATTGACAGATCTCATCCATGCAATGAGACATGCATCGTTCCTTCACAATAACACGCAAAGTTGGAAAAAGTGCAATTTGTCATTGATGTCAGAAATAAAGTTCATGCGCTCAGTCATGCATGACGTTTGTCAACATCGGATATCAATGGAAAGAGGAAGAGTTTCCTCTTTCCTCACAACTAACATTGCGCACTCCGCATAGTTGACACTATGATAGCCCTCGAAAGTTGGATCACCTTTTTTTCCCTTTTTTTTTTCTTTTGATACCGGGTACGCATTGTAGAAGCCTTTTGTTTGTAGCACAGTGTCGGTACAGCGCGGCGCGCCGCGCTGTACCTCGTCCGAGCACGCAGCGCGGAGCGTCATTAACTATGCAAACTTTATGCAAACCTTTTTGAACTCCTACGTTCATTGACCCGGTGGTCTGCAAAATTTATATACAATCCTTCAAAAATCCATAGAAATTCCCGGATCACTACCGAAAGTTAATCATCTGTTCCTGTTGTCATTTTCAACTTTTCCTGCAAGTTTCATTCACATGCGTTCACATCTTTTTGAGTTATTTTGCAAACAGACAATCAAACCAACATATGCACCGATGATAACAAACCTGCCTTGGCGATCGGTGAGCGTCTTGACCGATAAAAATAGCAAGGTCACACACGCGTCATCCGCGAGTCGAGGCGACGACGCGTCGCGACGTTATTACAACGAGAGAAAAATGAGTGACTTAGGTGGTACAATGGTACACAGTGGCTTATCCATCGCAGCATAAGGGGTATACGTTGCGCGAAGATAGACGATAATAATAATCAGCGTGGCGATCTTAAAACTAAAATAATCTTTTATTAGGGATAAAAAATATATAAGACAAGTTTTACTATTTATTCAGTATTTACGCATAAAATAGATTGTATCATTATAAAAAATCTAAGAAGAACTGCAACAATGGATGAAATGCATGCCTAGAAAATTGCAAATTTAACTTGCCTTGACTGTCTATGACATGTATGAGCCAAAATACTAGGTAGATAGAGGAAGCAATCACGAGTAGCGCGAGCATGAATGGGAACGAAGGAGACTGTCATCTCAGCTCGGCGTAATATTTACTTTCCTGCTGGGAAACAAGCTTGCCGCCCCCTCCAGAGAAAGTTAACCCGACAAGCTACAATAGCTTTGTTCTCTTCGACAGCATCCAAAGTTCACCTAGATAACATTTCATCATTTGTAAGTAAAAGTAGAACTTACGAGTAGACCAAAAAGAAGGGGCCTATTAAAAACTCTACAGTAAAATTTACATTTGACCGAAAGATCGGTCTGTATCTTGTAAGTAGTCGGGTCGGGGATACGTATGTTCCGCGCGGCCGCGGAGCTCGGAGACTACGGGTGGTATTCTGAAAATCTTCCTAAGTTTCTTCCTAAGTTTCTTCCTAAGTCAGAAACTTAGGAAGTGCCTAGGAAAGACAAAATTGGTATTCTGAAATTTCTTCCTAGGCACTTCTTAATGCAAATTAGGCCATCCTAACAGATCCTTATCCCCGCCCACGTCCTTTCCTAAGCCAATACGAAATGCCGTATCATAAGGAACTACCCAATGACAATCGCATATTACTATGACGTAGGGTCAAACACAAGAGCGCGCGTCATGTCCCCTTTCTCACGCTCATTTCGCGCACTAAAGTACATGTGCGCGCAATGACTGACAAGCGCGCCTATCACGATGCTTGCAGTTTGCTATTCTTAACAACGTACTTAGGACAGGGGTGGAGCTTTCCTAAATATTTTCCTAAAATTCTTTCCTAAGTGCATTCTAGAATACCAACTTCTTCCTAAGTCAGAAATTTGCATATTACCGCCCCCTTCCTAAGTTTCTTCCTAAGTCTACTTAGGAAGAAACTTAGGAAGATTTTCAGAATACCACTTAGGAAAAAATCCTGACTTAGGAAGAAATTTCTTCCTAGGAAGGATTTCAGAATACCACCCTACGTGTCTGGCTTCACGGAATCCCCTCGATCCTCGTCTGTAGAGGAGTGCTGTAAATGTCAAATAATAATAATGATGATGATAATAATAATAATAATAATAATAATAATAATAATAATGATAATAATATTAATGATAATAATAATAATAATAATAGTATTAATAATAATAATAATAATGGGCATAATTATGATAATGATAAACTAACGTTAGTCAGAACAAAAGGATTTTTCTGTCTAAGTTAACAGTAGAACTAACGGTTACATCTTTTCTGATTAGATAATAGCACTTAGAATAATGTTCAATTTTATTAAAACACTTGTTAGATCTAACGTTAGATTGCATACGTAAACTACGTACAGTATCATCAAGCTAGACAGAAAGATCCGTCTGTCCGGAGGAGTCTTATATATTTTTGACGTTATTGCTCTCCTCTGTATAAGGAGGGGATCCGTGAAGCCAGACAGACGCAGTCTCCGCGGAGTATTTCCCGACGACCAGATACAGACCGATCTTTTAGTCAACATCAAATCATGGGATGGGGGGTTGGGTGTCCGGACACTTAAGACTCTCGCGTACTGACCTGCTTATTTTACTTTGAATACGCATTAATTTACGCACAGCTCCTCACTGACAAACGACTGTTTATGTAGGCGCGTCATTGTCAAACCAGACGCACTCTACAGTACGCGTCCAGTCCCACAACCTGTCCGGACACCCAATGACTGGGTATACTGATTCGTACAATCATATTCAGAATCAGATCGTTTTGTTAAATTAACATAGAACTAACATTTAGAATCTACGCATTTCTCCAACATTAATCCAACCGAACCTCAGGCCCGGGGTGCTTTACCTTTACCTTTACCGAAGATACTGGAAGATTGCTGTGTAGCAGCAGTCGAGCTTCCAGGTCTATCCTCATCTACACTGTATCGTCAGTTCAAAAGAAGTTCAAAAGAAGTGCTGTAACCAGTAATAAGCTAGTTCGGAGTTAGCTCATGGGCACATTGGTACGAATGACCTTTCTCTTTTCTCACTCGGTTAGGGGCACTTAACTCGTTTTAGAGCGACATAATGCATTAAAAGCTTCACATAACAATTTCTGGGATTCACAATCCTGTTCAAACAAAGAATAGAGTTGCGTAGACCAGATGAGCAGAACGATCCGTCAATTTACGCTTGGGAAAGCATCTATTTCATTATTTTGCATTGAATGTATTGACAATCTCTTTCTATTGATATTGCCAAATACCACTTTTGCTGTCAGGTGGATGTGCTGGCAAGCAGCATTTATAAGTATCTCATGAATAATCATTACATTACAGATGCTTATCCCAGTGAATTTAAAAACCATTATGCCTGTTGGTCCGAATGACCTTGTTTCTGCTTATGCGCAAAGTGGAACTACGAACTGGCTTAATATCATAGAAACTCTAAATGGGCGTATGGGGTAGCTAGACTGGACCTCTAACGTTAGGAATCTAGGATTGACTATAGAACTACCTCGACAGTCTAGAATAAATTACTTATTATTTTTAACTACTGGTACCAGTAGAAGTTAGATCTATTCTAGATCTAGGTAGATCTAACGTGTTTACTGTCAGTAGTCTAGAGGCTTATGTTTTATATGGGTGCATTCGAGTGCTCTTAAAGCGAACTGAACTAAGCGTACCACTCTGAACTGTGCCTGATTTGGAGCGTTCGTATGCTCTGTTGAGAAAGCGTAGATCTACATCTCTGATACACCAATCTACTAAAGACCCTCGAACACGGCCACACAACAACAAAACTGTTGAAAATTTCTACATTCTTATCACAAATTTTACGAATCACTCACGTGAGGAAATGCTCGAACTATGACTGAGTATGAGCATGGTATATCATTCCATAGTGAGCCCTCACGCAACATACACTGAGCAAAAAGTCCAATCTTAACCCGAAATGCTGATCATCGCTGGGCGATTCAAAATAGCAACGATGCAAATTGCGCTACTAGAGTTTGTACGCACGGTCGACAGCACCCCTTTGCCCACCATTTGCAGTGCTGTGCCAACATTTCGAATCATTTCTGCGATTTCTAAGATTTCTGCGGCGTATACGATTAAAAAAGGCTTCATTTTCGGTAAGTTGTGAAATCTGTATGTCAATATCAATAGCTAAAGACAGAAGCTAAATGTATAAAGTTTTCATCCTACATAGTCTGAGTAACAAATACAAATGTATGGTGTAGTAAATTCAAAATAGTGTCGGCGCCCCACAATTTAAAGTGAAAACATAGTTTTGGTAAGGGTTTGAGATCCTGTCTGGCACCATTTCATATTTGCTTGCAATATGTCGAAAGAGTCTACCAAGAAACTTACCTGGCTGATGCGATTTGCTGGGATGAGGAGTTGTTTTGGAGTATTTCGAGATCAAAAATAAGAGTCGTATACCGACTTTTATTCCAGAAGGATCCAGACTAACTCGGTCTCAGAGAAAACTCGGCCCTATTTCAGACAATTTACACACAGTTCGTGATCGCCATACTGAAGAGACAATCAAAGATGTTTGATAAACAACAACACAACTTCAAAGACAGCGCGTCTCAGGTGATGTGCGTAATACGCTTAAGGACTGCGCGCTGTCCATTTGTTTTGTACAGGATTAGCGCGCACTTTCCTATTTTTTCAGTTAAGCGTCTTTGGTATCAACTCGGACCATAACTGTGACCAGCCAGAACGCGAAACGCTACAGGCTGCTCCCATAGTATGTAGGCCTACAACGTTGTACAATCCAGAGGGACAACTCGTCCCGCCGTCAAAGCGAGGCCAAGTTGTCCTCGAGTCTGAGTTTAGCCTGACCCCAATCGGGTAAGTTCTGAGACTGCGACTCCGGCGAACCTTTTTGGTTATTATTTCGCATTTTCGTCGTTAACCATTGAATATCTTGTTATTACAGCGTTATTCCACACATTTCTTAGGCATACATGCACATTTGGGAGTGAAATTTGACAACTTTTGCAGGCGTACCAGAACTATGTTTCGGCTTTAAAGATTATGTGGCCTCCAGTAGGTACAGCCCTGTTGCAACACATGTGTACAGCGACAGGGCTGTGTATAGACTAGTTAATCTAGATGTATATAGTTTATACAGGTATGGTATTACCGGACAGCATGGTAATTCCGGACGTGCACATTTCTGCGTACTAATGACATTCAATACGCATGGGGCTTCGTAGACTAGCCTCACAGAGCATTGTATGGACGAAATCGCAAAAAATGTGACACAAAAATGTAAAAAAACGCTAGTTTAGAAGAAGATGTCAATTTTCACACGATTTTATCATGTGAACTGTTCAAAATTTTGTGTTGGACATTTTACCATAAAATACGAAATTGAGCCTCATTTTGCCCATTTTTTCTTCGTCGTCGGCTCGGTAAGAATGTGCACGGTGATTCGTGAGTATGAATTGTGATTTAGGTACAAGGACAAGATGCGAAAGACGTCGATTATTCCATTACAAAAATCGTGTCCGGAATTATAATGCGATTTTACACTGCGCAAAAAGACAACTTTTGGGAGAGGGGTGTATTTGAAGTCTATTTTCCAAAAATCGGAGTGAATAATTTTCACAATTTTGCCGAATTCGTAATTTTCAGGACTTTGCGAATAACTTGTGTTATTTTTGACCAAAATATCATCCTCTGAGTATGGAATTCAGAGCCACAAAAAAAAAAGCGTCTGGTGATACGATCAACTCTCCTACCTCATGAGTTTAGTGCATTTTGTAGCATGAGGGTCATTCACCTGGTGCTCTTAAAGTACTAATATGCCAGATGTCCCGCACAAAGTCGAGATAATGAACTCTTTGCATTATGACATAGATGCGCATTATACACGCATTATACGCGCATTCTTGTCATGTGAACTTTTGGTACACTTTTGGTACACTTTTGGTACACTTTTGGTACTGTACAGTTCGCTTTAAAAGAGTGTTTGAACGCACCGAATAACGAACCAACTTCACATTGGTGTCTATGAGACTGCTGAGAGAATAATCACGAAACAGCAACTAATCTAGATCAGACATCAGGGCTGCGGGTGTTCCATAAAATTTGTGGGCAATTTGCTTATGATAAGCAAATCATTTTTAAGTCTAATTTGAATAAATCTCTGAGTATTAAAGTACTTTA
Organism: Diadema antillarum; assembly: GCF_040938485.1. Classification (NCBI taxonomy): domain Eukaryota; kingdom Metazoa; phylum Echinodermata; class Echinoidea; order Diadematoida; family Diadematidae; genus Diadema; species Diadema antillarum. The sequence continues at coordinate 152,600 of NW_027272510.1, forward strand.
TAGTGAGGTACCCGCACCTCGTAAAGGGGCCCTAATATCGTCACCTTGCGTAAAATTGCTATAAGCGCACTGAACAAACATTTACGCCAGGGACTGTATTCAGTATGCTTGAAACTTTGCAGGGTTACCACAACCAAGTAAACTGAGGTGAAAACCAAACAGTTTTTCTTGAAAATCTTACATTTATGTAAGGAATACTTGTCATCAGTATCATCACGGTCTTTGTCTATGGGAGCATGGGGTGGCAAGGTGCAGGACCCTTCCTTAGCGCACATCTATTCCGCATCGTTCGCATTAGACGAGGATAGCTGCAAATTTCCGGTATCGATCATTGAACGTGTAGTTCCATTTGAACCTTTTAGAATAGAATTTTAGTAACGTAGTGAAATTTAAACATGCATTTTATTTTAATAATGACGAGGTGCGGGTCACTCAAGTATACTTACATTAGCATAGCAATCGCCTTAAGCTATACTCGTGTGGTATTTATTCTTTCAGCTGAGCGAATTGACTTAGTCCCTACCACAGGTTAAGCAAGCTGCCCATAAATTTGACCATAACGCTGTCCAAAATTTGACCGCCGCCGTACACGTAGAAACCTATGCCTTTACGTGTGGTCGAATTTTAGCTCGGGAAGGTGAACCGTGGTGCAAGTTTTTTACCAAAGAAAATGTCTTATCCGGTACCCCCCAAACAATTTTGACTTTGCTTATTAAAATGTGGATAAGACTTTATCACTTGTGATGTCAATGGCTATCATGTTTTATGATAGATATGTACGTATGATCGTGATGATGATGGCATTTGCTTGGGAATGCTGTAATGAGATAATTGTCATCATGTAATTGATTATGTAAACAATGCGGTTGGCCGCTTTCTTGTTGCTGTTTCTACATGTACGTGTGCTATTTTGTACAAAAATTGGAACAAACAGGGTATCTAGCTTTGCGTGCTTATATATTGCTTTGTTATGTTCCAATTATGTTTTGTTAGAAATTGTTCTATTTCACAGAGTGAAGGTACAATAACAAAGCAGTGCACAATGTCAGAATTGCTTTGTGATGTCAAAATTGTTTTGTTAGAAATTGCAACATTTCATAGAGTGATGGAAGTAAGCAGTATGCAATGTCAGAATTCAGTCACTGTCTTTGCGGTTTACCTTCTAGCCACATGTGTGTGGCTGTATCCATGACCTGAGTGACTGGAATACAGCCACTAGCATGTGAATACTGTATACGCCAAATATTTTATGAGGTTTTTATTTTCGTGAATTTCACGAGTCAGGTGCTATTCGTAAAATTAAAGACACACGAAAATAATGACTGATACCGATGTGACTGTGACGCACATTTATACATTTCTCCGTTCAGTACAGTACTCCACGATCGCAAACTTAACCTTTCGCGAAATCATCAGGAAGTCCTGATTCGCGAAAATTTAAACTCACTAAATATGTGGCGTATACAGTACACTTTATCCATACATGTAGGAGAGTGTTGTTGTTTTGGTTTTAGTGGCGTGTATCACTCAGGACTGAGTGAGGCTGGATATCACTGTAGCCTTATCAACACACACATACATGTACAGTATGCAAATGTACATTTATACAAACCCGAAATCTCTCAGGCGTTAGATAGTCTTTTGGATGAAATCCACAGAACGGAAGAGTTCTCGTGCTATGCGCAACCTGACCTCCCCTTCCCCGCGCCCTGTAGGCCTACGCCCCCAGCGTGCTCCAATGCCCCGCAGTCGCCGCAATCCGCAGACTCGCACCCCCCAGCGCAACAGTAAATACTGTCCTCTCTGTCGTGAAGCGCGCCGGCCAGACACTCATTATTTAAGTAAGTGTACGTACTTACCCGAAGCAGACAGGCGATTCATTGCTAAGGCCTGCCAGGTTGCACATATTTTAGAGTCTGATGATGAGATTGATGATTTGTGCCAAGTTGAACAGGTCCACCTGTCTGAGCCCGTCCCTCAGAAGAATGATACGGCTACCAGCGACTCTTCATCGGCCCTCAAGAGTCCAGGTCCGTCAGTCTCCATATTTTGATGCGTTTTGCGGGCACCAGGTTGTTCGCATCACTGTCGACAGTGGTGCTACTGGTAACATGATCAGAGCTTCTGTCCAGTCCCTCCAGGGTGTCATAAACCCAGTTCGCAGTCTGCTCATCAAGCCGATGGGTCTTCCCCCCTTGATGTTGTTGGGGAGACCACTCTGTCCCTCACTCGTGACGGCAAGTCATTCGTGTTTGAGGGTTTGGTCATTGATAATCTTGATGTAGAAGTACTCGCAGGTACCCCATTTATGGAGCACAATGATGTGTCGGTTCGTCCTGCTAAACGCTAGGTGTGTGTGGGTGATGACATGATCATTTCATATGGTTCTCGCAGGCCTTCGGACAATGCGACACATGCAGTTCGCCATGCTCATGTCCTTCGTGCCCCATCTCAGTCTACTGTGCTTTTGCCTGGTGAATTCGTCGAGCTGTCAGTTCCTGATGAGCTATTGTCTCATGACACACTTGCCCTTGACCCCAGGATTGTCCCTCAAAAGGGTGTTCCCCCAACTGACCCATCTTGGCCTGAACCATGCATGGTCTCCAGTGTAGCAGGCAAAGTGCGTATCCCTAATCTTACGCCTCAACCCCGCCTGATCCGTAAGCATGAACATATCTGCCAGGTTCATCCTGTCTACGTTCCTTCAGAGGCTCAGTCTGATGACCATCCCTCTGTACCCAATAGGCCCGTGCCCAGTGGTGTCTCATGTGATACTGGGCATCGTTTTTCTGACCCAATATTGCTCGATCCTAATTGCATTATCCCCATTGGTACGAAACATGACATTCAGTCTCTCCATGCGGAATTCAATGATGTTTTTGACCTTGCCTTCACTGGGTATAATGGAGCTGTTGGCCCGTTTGAGGCCGTTGTCAACATGGGCCCGGTTCAGCCTCCCCAATGCAAGGGTCGCTAGCCACTTTACTCCCGTAACTCTTTGGTTGATCTCCAAGAGAAATTCGATGAACTAGAACAACAGGGTGTGTTTGCTCGCCCAGAGGATGTGTGCATCTCTGTTGAGTACCTGAATCCATCCTTCCTCGTGAAGAAGGCCAATGGCGGCTTCCGCCTTGTTACAGCTTTTGCCGATGTAGGCCGTTATGCCAAGCCTCAGCCCTCCCTTATGCCTGATGTGGATTCCACCCTCAGAAAAATTGGTCAGTGGAAACATCTCATTGCCACAGATCTCACCAATGCTTTTTATCAAATTCCCCTGTCCAAGGCCTCGATGAAGTATTGTGGTGTTGCAACCCCCTATCGTGGAGTCCGTGTGTATACACGCTGTGCCATGGGCATGCCAGGCTCAGAAACTGCTCTTGAAGAGCTGATGTGTCGCGTGCTTGGGGATCTACTTGTGGAAGGTGTTGTTGTGAAACTTGCAGACGACTTGTTCATTGGTGGTGATACCCCCGAGGAGCTCCTCCAGAATTGGTCACGTGTCCTGCATGCCCTCCGAAAGTCAGGCCTTCATCTTTCAGCCCGTAAGACTGTGATTTGCCCGAAGTCTACCACGGTCCTAGGCTGGATCTGGTCCCAAGGGACCCTACAAGCGAGCCCTCATCGCATTGCGGCGCTTGCCTCATGCCCCCCTCCTACTACTGTGAAAGGAATGCGTTCCTTCATTGGGGCGTATAAGATGCTCGCCCGTGTTCTCCCACATTGCGCTATCTTCCTCACACCACTGGACGCCGCAATTACTGGTGGTCAGTCGAGTGATTGCATTGATTGGTCCGATGACCAGCGTTCATCTTTCAAGACCGCTCAGGAAGCCTTAACACCCCCCCCCCCGTGCCATTACCCTTCCCCGACCATCCGACCAGCTCTGGATTGTTACTGATGGTGCTGTCAAAGATCATGGTATTGGTTCCACATTGTACATAACACAACAAGGAAAGCCACAGGTAGCTGCTTTCTTTAGCTCAAAACTTCGTGATCGGCAGGTTACTTGGCTCCCATGTGAGATAGAGGCCCTTTCTATTGCAGCATCCTGCAAGTATTTCAGCCCGTACATTGTGCAGTCCAAGCACAGGCCATGCATTCTCACAGATAACAAGCCTTGTGTACAGGCTTTGAAAAACTCTGTCGTGGTGAGTTCTCTGCCAGCCCACGTGTGTCAACCTTCCTGTCCACAGTTAGCCGGTTCCAATGTGCCGTGCTCCATCTGGCCGGATCCGCCAATGTTCCGTCAGATTTTGCTAGCAGGAATGCCCCATAGTGCACTGATTCCACTTGTCAGGTATGCCTCTTCATTCGTCAGCATGTCCAGAAGCAAAGACAAAACCTTGTTTTTCACACCTTCCAGACTACTTTATACTCAACTGCATATTTTTCACTTCTTTCTCACTGCCTTTGTTTTATAAGATGGATTTGACATCAGTAGCAAAGTTATAGTTGATTGGGGGACTTGCCATTGATAAGGCTTACCCAGGTAATAGCAATGCTGCAACAAAGTCCTGATGCACATTGGGACTTTAGCTGTCCACAACACATAAAATATGCAAACATGTGCATTTAGGAGTGCATGCATTCTCTGAGTTTGAAAGATTAAATAGCCTCGTATGTTGAGTTGTGAGCTTTCTTGTACTGTATATGTACAGCGTACATTGTAGCGCTATCTAGCTGCCACCACGCTGCGTGGTTGCTGGCTGAAATTGGAACAGACCAAAACAGGGGCCTTGGGGTAAGAAGCATGCTCTTTTTAAAGCAAGGGAAAAAGACGTTGAGAATGAAGTGGAAACCATTTTAAGAAAACAAAGCTGTGTAGGATGTGAGAAAACTAGGTTATTTTCGTCGTAATGCTGGTGTGTGATGTGTTGATGTTGCTGTATCGAGCCAGCCTCTCTGGCTACGGATATCAATGTACATTTCCATCCAGTCACGCGTTTGTGGCTGTGTACACTACCTTCTATAAATCTACAAAAAGAAGAGCTCCTTCATCCGTGCATGAGGGGTACAAGGCAGGTAAACAAGAAGTCAAGAAAATCAAAAGCACATAGATCTACATTAGATTTATGTATTAACCCGAAAGAAGTTTGCCACTTGGTAGTTGTAGAAAACTAGAACAGCTACGTACATGGTCCCGACGCTTCATCCTACAATTTCAAGAGATGTTTTGCTGACATGTCTAGCTCTGCTGACAAGTCTGGCTCTGCTTATTCCTGCATCCTGAAGATAGACCGAGAACTAGTAATTTGCTTGCTTTGGATCACTGTATGAAGGCCCCTACAAAGCTACATTTAGAATAAAAACTGTAATAAAGTTGTAAAGTGGTTTATCTCCATCTTATATTTGGTTTGGTTTACTTTGGTGTTGAGACTTGAAGCTTCTTATGTATCCTTTGTTGCTTGACTAGATAGGCATTGGTCAGTGCTTTCCTTTGATCTCCTATGCTTTTCTAGACACTGGTTGACTCTTAGCGTCATTTCCATGGATGAGGCATTGATGATGAATTCTGGGAGGCTGTTCCAATTGTTTGGATATGGACCAAGAAGGATGTGTCTCATCTTGGATAGGTTTTCTGACTTTTATGTCCTCTGGTTTGGGATTCTGTATTTATACCAAACAAGGCATTTTTCTTCAAGTTTTCATGTTTTTCACTGCCAAATCTCACTCAAAACAAACATACATTTAACCATTATTGTGCAAATACACGACAGGACATATTCCAATCATTGCAGTGGACTGTAACTTTAAGTCAGTTGGTGAGACGATGGCAATGATTGGTGCCATGCTTGTCACTGGCACTGAGTGTGCAGCAGTGGTTACAGTACAATACAGCGGCAGTATTCGATGAATGGCATTATCGATATCATTGTCAGTCAGTATCAATCACACAAGCAATACATGAAGGCAGGGATATTTTACGTATATTTCATTTCATTTCTGTATCAATTTATGAAGTATGAAACATGACAATGCCATGCAGATAATCATAAATTGATAATAACATGTGTGTACATCCCCGTACCCCTAGCATGATATGCTAGAAAGTGATGTATTTGAGCGTATCTCTCTTATCATGCCAAATCGATTATCCAGATGCCTGCCGGTCCTGACATGGCCAGATAGTCGAGATCCTACTGTACATGTAGATTACTCACAATTTTTTTTCATAGTCAGCAATTCGCAAAAGTTTCTTTCCGCGAAAAAGGCTGTCAGCTCCAATTTGTGAAAGTTTCATGCAGCAATTGTTTCTCGGTTTACAGTAATTATCAAGTATGTGACCATTTAACCAGTTGAATGAGGTCATTTAAAATGGAGGATGGCATCCTCTTGGTTGTCTATAGCCTACATAGGTGGAGGATGCAGCCATTGTCTTTGTTGTTACGCTATAAACATCTGATGCAGCGAGACTGTTAACATTGCTAAGCGATACATCTGATATGGCGAGACTACGAACAGTGGAAGCATCCACCGCCTATACCACTCGTCCTGCTTTGGCTGTTTTCTTATTATCGACTATGAATTGGTGTGAATTGGTGGCCTTTTTCACACAAAAGCTGTCACCAATTCTTAGTCGATAATAAGAAAACAATGACTATTTAAAGCAAGACGAGTGGATATAGGCGGTGGATGCTTCCTGCACATATCCACTGTTCGTAGTCTTGCTGCATCAGACGTTTAGCGTGACAGCAAAGACAATAGCTGCATCCTCTACCTAGATTATATAGGCTTGGTTGTCTACACTTTGATCAGCTTTGTGTCTTCCGCAAACATCTTCACGGTTGAGTGTTGATTGATGGTAGATCGAAACTGGTCCTAATATCGCCTTGAGGTTTGTCACTTGACACATTACAGGAAGATGTAGTCTTCCCATTAACACTATAACAGATAGTCTTTGTGTACACTCAGTGACATATTTCTCCATCCACTTGAGAAGATTCCCTGTAATTAGGTGATCCGAGTATCCTCTCAGATCACCTTCTGTATCTGTACTGATTCTTTGTTTTTCTTCTTCTTTTTCTTTATTTCTCCTCAAAAGTTGTGCAGAGGTTAACTCAGAAAGTCCTCTGCCTATCAATTTCAAAATTATACCATGTATCGTGTCCCAAAGACGGCAGATCTAATAAAATCATTGTGATCAGTCGACCGTGACGTCACTATGATGTCATTATATGAAATCACATTTTCATTCTTATCTCATTAATGGAATGGAATTTCTCAATGAAATTTACGTCTCATATAGTTCAAGTCAAGCTCTTTCTACTCATATTCTCAAAATTCATCTCTACACTTAAAACGTACGCGTACTCACATGTTGAAATGTTGACATGCTCCAATCGAGCTCAAATTTTTTTTGCACACGTTTCAGATCATTTAGAGCATTTTTCCCACAAAAAAAAAAAATGGACGTACGGGTGCGCGCATGTACGCACGCAAAGCTCATATGCAATAGAAATTTCCCATTTTTTCACACAAATCGGATGTCTGAAATGTCAAGGAATAATTCTACCAAGTTTCAAGTCAATCCGACTCAATATGACGTCATACAGGCCCGTCAAAGTTGAAATTCCGCACGCGCGTCAATGGCGATATACAGTGCAACTATGCCAAAAAAACGCCAGTTTTAAATCCGATTTCACTCGTCAGGATGGACGGTGACCCCCCATTTTCTTTACATATTCTGAAAGCTGATGAGTTGTACATGTCATTTCATGGGTTGGCGATGCTGGAAAAATGATTGAAAGATATCAAATTTCTTAACAAAATAAAAGAAGTAAATTTTCAAAATGACGTCATCAAATTTCAAGTTCACTCGAGCGTATCACTTATCCTTTGCCAATTTTCACCCAGATTTCAGTATGTCATGGCTTATTAGATGCTCTTTGATGAGTGTATATCAAAATTTTGATTGGATGACGTCATCACCTCGTAAATATGGATTGAAAGTACGGTAGCCTTGTCAAATTTTACCAGTTTACGTGTTATCTCTATGGGAGTGCAGTTTTTTCTGGAAATGAAAATTGACATGACCATCTTTTTCGAGACTTATCCTTTGGTAAATCTCTCCCAGATTTTAATATGTTGTAGCTGAGACTTTGGGCTATCGTAAATGTGCACACCTTTTTAGCTCACCTGAGCCAAAGGCTCAAGTGAGCTATTGCGATCGCCCTTCGTCCGGCGTCCGTCGTGCGTCGTGCGTCGTGCGTCGTCCGTCGTCCGTCGTCCGTCGTCCGTCGTCCGTCGTGCGTCGTCCGTCGTGCGTCGTGCGTAAACTTTTTACATTTTCATCTTCTTCTTGAAAACCCCAAGACCGATTTTCATCAAACTTGGCAGCTAGCATCCCTAGGGGGTTAGGAACTCAATTTGTTAAAATGGGCACCATGCCCCACCCAGGGGGCCCCCAGGGGGGCCCAAACCCCCCAAAATTAAGGAATCTGTAAAAATCTTCTTCTCTAGAACCAGAAGTGATAGAGCTAAGTTAATACTATGAGTTAGTACATTGATGACTGTAGTTTCAAGTTTGTTCATGGCAGAATCAGGGGTGCCCCCCTTGGGACCCAGGGGAGGGGGGTGGGGAGGGGTTCTAATGGGGCCTAAATTGTACATTTTCATCTTCTTCTTAAGAATCCCATGACCCATTTTCACCAAACTTGGCAGCTAGCATCCCTAGGGGGTTAGGAACCCAATTTGTTAAAATGGGCACCATGCCCCACCCAGGGGGCCCCAGGGGGCCCAAACCCCCCAAAATTAAGGAATCTGTAAAAATCTTCTTCTCTAGAACCATAAGTGATAGAGCTAAGTTAATACTATGAGTTTGTACATTAATGACTGTATAGTTTCAAGTTTGTTCATGGCAGAATCAGGGGTGCCCCCCTTGGGACCCAGGGGAGGGGGTGGGGAGGGGTTCTAATGGGGCCTAAATTGTACATTTTCATCTTCTTCTTAAGAATCCCATGACCCATTTTCACCAAACTTGGCAGCTAGCATCCCTAGGGGGTTAGGAACCCAATTTGTTAAAATGGGCACCATGCCCCACCCAGGGGGCCCCAGGGGGCCCAAACCCCCCAAAATTAAGGAATCTTTAAAAATCTTCTTCTCTAGAACCATAAGTGATAGAACTAAGTTAATACTATGAGTTTGTACATTAATGACTGTAGTTTCAAGTTTGTTCATGGCAGAATCAGGGGTGCCCCCCTTGGGACCCAGGGGAGGGGGGTGGGGAGGGGTTCTAATGGGGCCTAAATTGTACATTTTCATCTTCTTCTTAAGAATCCCATGACCCATTTTCACCAAACTTGGCAGCTAGCATCCCTAGGGGGTTAGGAACCCAATTTGTTAAAATGGGCACCATGCCCCACCCAGGGGGCCCCAGGGGGCCCAAACCCCCCAAAATTAAGGAATCTGTAAAAATCTTCTTCTCTAGAACCATAAGTGATAGAGCTAAGTTAATACTATGAGTTTGTACATTAATGACTGTAGTTTCAAGTTTGTTCATGGCAGAATCAGGGGTGCCCCCCTTGGGACCCAGGGGAGGGGGGTGAGGAGGGATCCTAATGGGGCCTAAATTGTACATTTTTATCTTCTTGAGAACCCCATGACCCATTTTCACCAAACTTGGCAGGTAGCATCCCTAAGGGGTTAGGATCTCAATTTGTTAAAATGGGCACCATGCCCCACCCAGGGGGCCCACGGGGGGCACACACCCCCAAAATGAAGGAATCTTTTAAAATCTTCTCTAGTATCAGAAGTTATAGAGCTAAAGATAATACTATGAGTGAGTACATTAATGACTGTAGTTTCAAGTTTGTTCATAGGAGATCCAGGGGTGCCCCTCGGGGAGGGGGGGGGTTGGTTGGGAAGGTCCAAATGGGGGCCTAAATTGTACATTTTCATCTTCTTTCTGAAAACCTCATGATGGATTTTCGTCAAACTTGGCAAGTAGCATCCCTAGGGGATCAGGATCACAATTTATCAAAATGAGCACCATGCCCCACCCAGAGGGCCCCAGGGGGCCCCAATCCCCCCAAATTAAGGAATCTTTAAAAAAATGGGACCTTATTGTACATTTTCATCTTCTACTTGAGAGTGCCTGGTCAAATTTTGGTAGAGCTGTGAATAATTTAGATTAGTGACTGCGTGAAAGGTGAACTTGCGATACTCAGGTGAGCGCTAGACCCGCGGGTCTCTTGTTTTTCATACGACATGGGAATCACGTCGAAAAACTTGGGTGAAATTAGCACTTGGCTTCGATGTAGCGTCATTTTGCTTAATACACAGAGCCTATGGGGGATGAAATAGCTCAGTGTATAGCGCATCTGACTTTTAATCTTAAGGTCCGGGGTTTGAGGCTCACCCCTGCTTTTTGCTTTTTTTTAAAAACACTTTTTTCTTCTTTTTCTTTCGTTACTCTTATTCTCCCTTCCTAAGTTTATCTTTTTCTGATTTTTTTATTCTTCTCCTTCAAATTTCTATACAATACCTTAACTTTTTCTTTATTTTTCTTTCTTTCTTCCACTTTCTGTGCAATAGATCAACAACGACAATGGCTATCAACCCCATATTTAGCACATGTTTAGTCCATGTCACGAACATAATTTCATAGAGTAACAACTACTTCCTCCGACACCATCTTGGGTAGGTAGATTAGGGTCAAAGGTCAAAAGTGTTTAATCCTGTATCTTGGTAAATACACATCCTATCTTTCCCACATTTTGCACTCGCAAGGAACATGTTGCAAGAATCATTTCACAAAATAACAACTTTTTGCTCAGATGCCATCTTGGCTGTGTAAAGTGGGGTCAAAGGTCAAATATACTTCATTCTGTAATCTCATGGTATCATCGTCATATTTTGCACACCCATGGACCTCGGTAAAATAATGACGCTTTGGTCGGACGCCATTTTGGCTGTGCAAATGAGGTATTATCTCTATGGGAGTACATTTTTTATGCCTCCGCCACGAAGTGGTGCCGGAGGCATTATGTTTTTGGGTTGTCTGTCCGTTCGTCCGTCCATACGTCCGTCCGCATTCGTTTACACGATAACTTGAGAAATATTAACTGGAATTTTACAAAACTTGGTCCAAGTATCAAGTATGATGGGGCAATTACTTGATTAGATTTTGGGTGAAATCGGCCAAAGGTCAAAGGTCAAAGGTGAAGGTCAAATCATGAAATTGTATCCATTTACGTGATAACTCAAGACTGGATCAAGCAAATTTCACCAAACTTTGTCGGAGGATGATGTATGATGGGACAATTACATGATTAGTTTTTTATTGAAATCGGACAGAGGTCAAAGGTCAAAGATCAAGGTCAAATCCTAAAATTTATCTGTTTACGTGATAACTCAAAACTGGATGAAGCAGCTTTCACCAAACTTGGTCCAAGGATGATGTATGATGGGGCAATAAATGAGATTTTAGTGACATTTGCAAGAGGTCAAAAGGTCAAGGTCAAATGCTAAAAATGTTGCTATTTCCCCCATATCTATGCAATGCCCGAAGGTATTTTATTGAAACTTAGTGTAGACATATACTACTGCGTAAAGATTCTCCAGAGAGAGTTTCATGTCATAAGGTCAAAGGTCAAAGTTTAGGTGAAAATGTTGCAATTTCACTTTTCTCGCAAATGGTTCCATGTATCTTCATGGAACTTGGTACATATGCATGTACTGACTGGCAGGGATTATCTAGGGAATTTAGGGGTCATGGGTCAATAGTCAGGGGGTCAAAGGTCAAGGTCAACTCAAAATTTTACTGTTTGACTTTCCCTCATATACTAGTATATAATGCAATGCTTGCATTAGTAGTTTTAATACTTGATATATACATGTATTACCTAATGGAGATTCTCTGGGAAATTTCCAGCCAGAAGGTCAAAGGTCAAAGGTTAAGGTTCAAAGGTCAGGTTTAAATGAAAAAAAATATATATTTTGTACTGTAATTACACTCTTTCTTCATACCTTGAAAATTGCTCAATGCTTAAACTTATAACAGGGTTGTTCAGAAGTCAAGTAAAAATCCTCAATTCCCGAAATATGTGTACCTGCACTCTTAGACAATTATAGCAAAACCCAGTTTGAGGAAAGTGAACATTCAAGACATTTCTGACAAACCTGTCTGTATCAGTATTTTGCAAGTTATGTGAAACTGTCATCAAACATTGTAAAGACATTGTACTATACACCTATTGGGAGAATCATGCATTATGGCGGAGGCATCAGTCGCCATAGCGACATTTCTAGTTCTGGAAATGAAAAATGACATGACTGTCTTTATCGAGCACTAGCTAATTTATCCTTCAGTGAATTTCTCCCAGATTTTAATATGTTGTAGATGAAACTTTGGGCTATTGTTCATGTGATCCATATTCTTATTGGAAGTCGGCATTATGTCCAAAGACCTGGTTGAAATTGGTGCTTAGCTTCAGTGTTGGGAGATATGTCTTTCTTTTGGTGACTTTCTTTGCAATAGCTCAAGAAAAACATGCCCTTTCACCCCCACATTTTGCACATGCTTAGTCCATGTCATGCACATCATTTCATAAAACAACAATTCATCAGACACCGTCTTTTGTAGGTACATTAGGGTCAAAGGTCATTAATATTTCTTTGTCCTGTATCTTGGTGACTACTTGTCCTATCTTTGACATATTTTGCACACGTATAGACCATGTCGGATGAATCATTTCATAGATTAACAAACTTTTGCTCAGATGCCTTCTTGGGTGTGCAAAGTGGGGTCAAAGGTCAAAACATATGCCCTTTCCATTTTAAATCTGTAGTCATGACAGGTTTGATTCCCTTTTCTGCGATGAGAATCTCAGAAATCTCAGAAATAATTTATATATCGGATCACCTAATTTGTCAGTCTTGACAAATTCTCGAATCTAGTTAGGTGATCCGAGTATCCTCTCGGATCACCTTCTGTATCTGTACTGATTCTTTGTTTTTCTTTTTCTTCTTTCTCCTCAAAAGTTGTGCAGAGGTTAGCTCAGAAAGTCCTCTTCCTATCAATTTCAAACTCATACCATATATGTATCACGTCCCAAAGACGACAAATCTAATGTATCATAGTGATCAGTCAACCGTGACGTCACTATGACGTCATTACTTGAAAACACATTCTCAATCATATCTCATTAATGGAATGAACTTTTTCAATGAAATTTACGTCACATATATTTCAAGTTATGCGCATTCTACTCATGTTCTAAAAATTCATATTTTCTCTCAAAACGTGCGCGTATGCGCGCATTGAAATATTTGTATCCTCAAATCCAGCTCAAATTCTTTTTGCACACGTTTCAGACAATTTGGAGCATTTTTTGAAAAATTGAAAAAATCGGACGGACGCGTATGCGCTCACATATATACGCACGCAAAGCTCATATGCAATAGAAATTTCCTGTTTTTTCACACTTATCGGATGCCTGAAATGTCAAGGAATATTTCTACCAAGTTTCAAGTCAATCCGACTCAATATGACGTCATACGGGCCCGTCAAAGTTGAAATTCCGCGCGCGCGTCAATGGCGATATACAGTGCAACTATGCCAAAAAACCGCCAATTTTAAATCCGATTTTACTCATCAGGATGGACGGTGACTTCCCATTTTCTTTACATATTCTGAAAGCTGATGAGTTGTACATGTCATTTCATGGGTTGGCGATGCTGGAAAAATGATTAAAAGATATCAAATTTCTTAATAAAATAAAAAGAGTAAATTTTCAAAATGACGTCATCAAATTTCAAGTTCACTCGAGCGTATCTCACTTATCCTTTGCCGATTTTCACCCAGATTTCAGTATGTTGTAGCTTATTTAATGTTCTTTCATTAATATAATAACAACATTTTGATTAGATGACGGCATCACCTTGTAAAAATGGATTCAAAGTAAGCTTGTCAAATTTGACCAGTTTACGTGTTATCTCTATGGGAGTGGTTTTTCTGGAAATGAAAATTGACATGACTATCTTTATCGAGGACTAGCTCACTTATGCTTCGGTGAATTTCTCCCAGATTTTAATATGTTGTAGCTGAGACTTTGGGCTATCGAAAATGTGCCCTTCGTTTTTTCATTTGATGTCGTGATCACATCAAAAAACTTGGTTGAAATTAAACCTTGTCTTCGATGTATTGAAATATTTCTTTCTTTCTGCATCTTTCTTTGCAATAACTCAAGAAAAACATACTCTTTCACCACCATATTTTGCACATGTTTAGTTCATGTCACGTACATTATTTCATAAAATAACAACTACTTGATCAGACGCCATCTTGGGTATGTAAATTAGGGTCAAAGGTCATAAATGTATCATCCTGTATCTTGGTGAATACATGTCCTTTCTTTCCCATATTTTGTACACGTAAAGACCATTTTACAAGGATCATTTCACAACTAGCAGCACCCGTGGAAATCCACGGGTCTGAGGGGTTTAATTTTTTTTTTCTCATAATACGATTTTGCACATTTTTATTGAAGAAATGAAAATGACCACCCTTCCCAGAAATTTTATAATACATTTTTGTAGTATATGCCAGGCGATCCGGTCCATTGGTAGGGATCATTCCCGCCACTACTTGCTTTTATTATAGAACTTGAGTTTCGAGGGGTTATTTGCACCCGTTGAAGTCCAACAGTTGTCTTGTTACCCCTCACCCCTCCCCCCCCCCCTCACGCACACACACATTTCCACCTCCGCAGGGCAAAAAACAAAAACATTCAGGGAAAAATTACCAAAAACGCAAATGAGATTCCCCAAAAGTTCTGCCCACAGGTTGTGCCCGTCGAAACGGGAAGATATTAACACTATGACTTTGATAACCCCCTGCTCTTGCATCCACGCGGGCACCCGCGGGAATCCACGGCTGGTCTCAAGGCCTCGGTTTGTTTTGTGGTTTTTTTTTTCATGTTTCTTTTCCCCACGTTATGAGAGAAAAATAAGATATTTTCGTCTTCATAATTTTGCTCCCTCCTTTTTGTTTTTAATCACCAAAACTTGGCTTGATATATCATATTAATATAGAACTACATCTGCTTCAGATTGTACATTATCATAATTAATATTAGGCCTACAATTATTGCTCCTATTATTGTTATTATTATATCATTATTATCATTATCCTTATTATTATTATTATTATTATTATCATCATTGTTATTATTTGGGGAGGGGGAGATCATAGTCATCAGGTTTAATAGGCACCAGTGTGAGTAGGTTCTCACGACCTCGTATTTCTTTTTCTTTAATATTTTTCCCATGTTATGGAAGAAAGAAGAATATATACATCACTGCATTCGTCTTCATTTGCTCCCTCTTTTTTTTTGTCACCAAAACTTGGTTTGATAGACCATAGAACCACACATTCTATTTCCACTTGCAATTTTAAAAATAAGCGGTCGGCAAAGCGAGGTTTTCCTCTACGTCCGCTCATCTTATGAATATGTATGATTACAGCAGCTCTGCAGTAAACGAATGGACACAGCTGCGCGTGTAATCTGATATGGAAGGGTACGATCGGCAAATATATTTAGCCGCGTCCTAAACAGTCTGCGTACAATGACACCGGACTTGAGAGCAAACGGCGAGCAAACTAAATGACGTACCTGAGCTGCATATAGTATTCTGCAGTTGTGCAAAATACAATTACATATCCAACGTTCGTTGTTTTCATTTGTTTTTCATTTATTGTACGTAAATGCCCTTGTAGTCCATATCACGCACACACAGATTCGTGTAACCATCGTCAATACATTCAGTACACGTAACAGGCGGAGGCAAAGGTACATCACAGAACTATATACACACAGTGTAGAGTGTGCATAGAGTTCTGCGAGGTACATTGTGTGTGTGCGTGCGCGTCCGCCGGAAGATGTCAGAGATTTCGCTGCACCATCATCTTTAGTATCCCCCAGTGTCTCTGCAAGCTAAAAGATGGAAGATCAAGAAAGCAGGAGGCCAGCGCAGGTACCGTGAATATTGAAACGCTCGGCTCTTTCGTCACGCACAAAAATGCATTATGCATGTAGCTAATTAATTTTTCTTTTTCGTCCTCGACGTCGACACGGAGGCGGAGAGGGGACGAAACCCGCGCCATTCGATGTAGGATACTCTCCTGCGGCCGACGGCACCGGTCGCAGCTGCCCGGAGCCGACGGCTCGGGAGGAGATAGAGAAACCAGCAACGCTGAAATAAAACAGGAAATACATAAGGCCGCGACAACAACAACAACTTCGAGTATTATAGTATAGGAAATAACCACTTTTTGCTCAGATGCCATCTTGTCTGTGGAAAGTGGGGTCAAAGGTCAAATATACTTCATTTCTGTATCTTCGTTAGTGTACACTGAATTGTGTACCATAGATGGCAGGTCTGACTCCCTTTTCTAAATGAGAATCCAAACACCACACGGCCAATGTCCACTAAACACAGATGAAACCGGTATGGTCATGCCTATTGGGATCAGGAGACTCAAACAATTGATTTCCGAACAGATCGGATCACCTAATTTGTCAGTGTTGACAAATTCCGATTCTAGTGTTAAACTTCCCGTTGTCATAAAAAATTCTTTCTCCTCAAATGTTGTGCAGAGGTTAACTCAAAAAGTCCTTCCAGTATTACCTTCAAACTTGTGTCATCAATATATCATGTCATAAAGACGACAGATCTAATGTATCAACATGATCAGTTATCCATGACGTCAGTATGACGTCATTCACATCGAGTACTGCGCCGTCTGAGGTTGTGATAGTGGCATCGTCGATATTAAGTGCCATCACCTTGGTCTTCTTTGCATTGAGCCGTAGACCAATTTTCTTGCACTCCTTTTCCACTGCAAATAGCAGCTCCCTTGCCTTTTCAGTCGTATCTGATATTAAGGCAATATCGTCAGCAAAATCAAGGTCATTGACCATTACGGGCAGAACACGACGGCTTTGACGGGTCACCAATGTAAATCCAAGCTCCTCCGCCTTGCCATTGATGGCAAGCCTCAAAGCATAGTCAAGGGCTACGATAAACAGAAAGGGTGCCAATGTGTCTCCTTGAAGTACCCCAGCCAGTATTTCAAAATACTCTGTCTCTCCATCAGGCGAGCACACCTTTGCATGCGTCTTGGAGTAAGTGACATCAATCACACGAAGTAGTTTCTCAGGAATGCCATAAGCGTTGAGAATCTCAAGAAGCTTCCCCCGATGGATGCTGTCAAAGGCCTTCTTGAAATCGATAAATGTGATCACTGCAGGGAGGCTCCTATCTCTCACTCCTTCAAGTATTCTTCTAAGTGCTAGGATCTGCCCTACAGTCAATCGTTCCTGTCGGAAGCCATTCTGGGATACCCTAAGCAGTGGATCAATGTAGGGTCTGATACGGTTCAAGATCATTCTGTTATATGTTTTGGATACTACTGAGCTCAGACAAATCCCACGGTAGTTGTCAGTCTTGGAGAGATCCCCTGACTTTGGTACTGGGATGATGTTGAGTGTAGACCACTGTTCCGGCTGGTCCCCATCCTCATATGAGCGGTTGATAAATTCTAAGATAATATCATCCACAGGAACATATTTCAGAACTTCAGGGGCTACCCCATCCTCCCCACTACTTTTGTTGTTCTTCATTTCTGCTTTAGCCTTCGTGTACTCACTCATCGTAAACGGACCATCTGGTATGGGAAGGTCACTAAAAATAGGTGCTATTGGTTCATTACTTTCTAGAAGCTCAGGAGGGTTGCCCAAGAGGTTCTTGAAGTGTGAGTACCAGGTCACAACTCTCTTTTCTGCACTTTCACCTCGAATCCTGACAGACTGAGATGCCTTTCGTCCGGAGATGTCATTGATGAGCTCTCAGCTCAGTCCATATTTTCTATTTTCATGTGCTTGCTCTACTTCAGCTATTTGCCGACGCAATTTTTCCTGATCCAGAATTGCATATGTTCTGTACAAGTTTTCCCTTGTCCTTGCATACTCTTCTCTGCCCTTGCCATCTTCACCCTTGTCTGCGATGAACGCCCTATATGCAGCTTTCGTCTTCTTCCTGGCAACAGTAACTTTAGGGTTTAAGCTTTGCTCCTCCCTCCGAGCCTTTTTGATACTCTGTGAGTATTCGCAGTACTCGATGTGAAGAACGACTTCAAGTATCTGGGCTCCTGGATTGCCTCAACAGAGCAAGACATCAGGATCAGACGTGGCCACGCATGGAATGCTTTGCACAGTATGAGGAAAGTGTGGAAATCTCAGCTTAGCGACGACATAAAACGGCGACTTTTTGTCACAACAGTTGAGTCTGTATTACTGTATGGAGCAGAGACGTGGACACTTGCAGCCAGACAAGAGAGAGCATTGGACGGAGTGTACACACGCATGCTCAGGATAGCCCTTAATGTGTCGTGGAGTGACTACGTTAGAAATGATGACTTGTATGGTACATTGCCAAAGGTGTCTGACAAAGTGCGTGAGAGAAGGATGCGATTAGCGGGACACTGTGCGCGACACCCTGAGCTATCTGCGAATTCCCTCGTACTCTGGGAACCTAAACAGGGAACTGCAAAACGAGGAAAATGTAAGACCACTTTAATCAGTGTCCTCATGAAAGACGCAGGCCTTGATAGCATTAATGACCTACGGACAGTCATGTTAGATAGAGAGGTTTGGAGGCGCGACTTTGTTTATGGAACCCGAGTTGGCATCGGCTGAAGCAAATACATGCCCTCGAAATAGTAGTAGTAGTAGTAGTATGACGTCATTATCTAAAATCAAATTAGGAATCATATCTCCGTAACGGAATAGGATTCTTCACCGAAATTTACATGTTGTATAGTTCAAGTCAACCTCTATCTTTTCATGTTTTTCAAATTCAGCCGTAGACGGTATACATACGCATACGTGCGCGTTGAAATTTTAACATGAGCACTCCAATCAAACTCAAAACTGTTTTGGACACGTTTCAGGTCATTTGGAGCATTTGATAAAAAATTGACGGACGCGTACGCGAGCGCGCATATACGCACACGTAGCCCGTACGCATTACAATTTTTTCAATATTTCACATGGATCGCATGTCTAAAACATCAAGGCCTAATTCTACCAAGTTTCAAGTCAATCAGACTCAATATGATGTCCTACGGGCCCGTGAAAGTTGAAATTCCGCGCCCACGTCAGTGGCGATATATAGTGCAAATATGCCCAAAACCGCCAATTTGTAATCCGATTTTACTCGTCGGGATGAACGGTGACCCCCCATTTTCTTTACATATTCTGAAAGCTGATGAGTTGTACATATCATTTCATGGGTAGCCAATGCTGGCAAAATGATTAAAAGGTATCAAATGCGTCAATAAAATAAAAAAAGTAAATTTTCAAATTGACGTAATCAAATTTCAAGTTCACTCAAGCATATCTCACTTATCCTTGGCCAATTTTTACCCAGATTTCAGTATGTTGTAGCTTGTTGAATACTCTTTCAGGTGTATGTATCACAATTTTGATTGGATGGCGACATCACCTCGTAAAAATCGATTGAAAGTAAACTTGTCAAATTTGACCAGTTTACGTGTTATCCCTAGGGGAGTGCAGTTTTTTCTGGAAATGAAAACTGAAATAACTGTCTTTATCGAGCACTAGCTCACTTACCCTTCAGTGAATTTCTCCTAGATTTTGATATGTTGTAGCTGAGACTTTGGGCTATCGGTAGTACGCTCTCCGTTTTTTCATTAGACGTCGGGATCACGTGAGAAAACTTGGTTGAAATTGGCACTTGGCTTTGATGTAGTGTCAGTTTGCTTAATACACAGAGCCTATGGGGGATGAAATAGCTCACTTGATAGCGCATCGGACTTTCAATTGAGATTCATTTTGTCTCTTTGTTAACATAATAATATGCCCTTTCCATTTTGAATCTGTAGGCATGACAGGTTTGATTCTCTTTTCTTCAATGAGAATCTCAGAAATCATTTATATGTCGGATCACCTAATTTGTTAGTCTTGACAAATTCCGATTCTAGTTCTGTATGCTTTTAGCTTGGTCAGTAGGCATTGGTTCAGCACACCATCAAATGCTCTGCAGAAGTCCATGTATAAGAAGCTAATAATATGGCCATTGTCCAGGATCTCAGACCATTTGTCAAGGATGATCAGCTGTGTCAAACCAGATCAGCCCATCAGAAACACATGCTGATCTTCATATTCTATAAATGCCCATTATGACTGAGGTATTCAATAAGTGCCCTCCTAATGATTTTGTCTATAGCTTTGCAGATTTTTAGATCAAGCTTATTGGCTTGTAATTTCATGGTTTATCTCTGTTGTTGTTGTTGTTGTTGTTGTAGATGTGAACAGCTGTGGCCTCTTTCCATGTTGTAGGAACAGTAACTTCATGACAGGTCCAGGTAAAGACTGTCTGGAGGGGCTTGCTTACAAATGTGATCACCCAGCTCAAACCCACAAAAAATCACAGTCTATTCAGATTCTCTGTAAAGGACCAAAATATGTCATTTGGGTTGACCTACCTAATTTTTATGAGCTTGTCTCAAAGCAATAAGCAAACATTTTGTTTTTAATAATTGTAGTAAAGGGACAAATTACTGATAACAACTAGACTTGGAATTTGTCAACACTGACAAATTAGGTGATCTGATCTTTTCGAAAATCAGTGATTTTAGTCCTGATCCCAATATAGGCATGACCATACAGGTTTCATCTGTGTTTAGGGACATTGGCCTTGTGATGTTTGGATTCTCATTTAGAAAAGGGAGTCAGGTCTGCCATCTTTGGTACCAAATTCCGTACACAATATAACGAAGATACAGAATGAAGTATATTTGACCATTGACCCCACTTTGCACCGCCAAGATGGCATCTGAGCAAAAAGTGATTATTTTGTGAAATGATCCATGTAACATGGTCTTTGCATGTGCAAAATATGGGAAAGATAAGACATGTACTAGTATTCACCAAGATACAGGATGAAAGATTTATGACCTTTGACCCTACTTTACATACCCAAGATGGTGTCCGATCAAGTAGTTGTTATTTTATGAAATAATGTACGTGGCATGAACTAAACATATGCAAAATATGGGGTTGATAGGGTATGTTTTTTCTGAGTTATTGCAAAGAAAGTTGCAGAAAGAAAGAAATATCTCAATACATTGAAGATAAGCTTTGATTTCAACCAAGTTTTTTAACATGATCCCAACATCGTATGAAAAAACGAAGTGTATATTAATGATAGCCCAAAGTCTCAGCTACAACATATTAAAATCTGGGAGAAATTCACTGAAGGGTAAGTGAGCTAGTGCTCGATAAAGACAATCATGTCAATTTTCACATCTAGAAAAATTCAATCCCATAGAGATAACACGTCATAACGAAGATACAGAAAGAAGTACATATGACCTTTGACCCAACTTTGCACAGACTTGATGGCATCTGAGCAAAAAGTGGTTATTTTGTGAAATGATCCTTGTAACATGGTCTTTACGTGTGCAAAATATGGGAAAGCTAGGACGTATGTATTCACCAAGATACAGGATGAAACATTTGTGACCTTTGACCCTAATTTACCTACCCAAGATGGTGTCCGATCAAGTAGTTGTTAATTTATGAAATAATGTACTTGACATGAACTAAACATGTGCAAAATATGGGGGTGATAGGGTATGTTCTTTTTTAGTTATTGCAAAGAAAGTTGCAGAACGAAAGAAATATTTTAATACATCGAAGATAAGCTTTAATTTCAACCACGTTTTTTGACCTGATCCCGACACTGTATGAAAAATAAAGGGCACATTTGCAATAGCGTGTAGTCTAAGCTACAACATATTGAAATCTGGGAGAAATTCACCGAAGCGTAAGTGAGCTAGTGCTCGATAAAGACAATCATGTCAATTTTCACATCTAGAAAAATTCCCTCCCATAGAGATAACACGTCATAACGAAGATACAGAAAGAAGTACATATTACCTTTCACCCCACTTTGCACAGACAAGATGGCATCGGAGCAAAAAGTGATTATCTTGTGAAATGATCCTTGTAACATGGTCTTTATGTGTGCAAAATATGGGAAAGATAAGACATGTATTCACCAAGATACAGGATGAAACATTTATGACCTTTGACCCTAATTTACATACCCAAGATCAGCGTTGCCAGGTCCCAACAGAGTAAAATCACCAAAAGGCTTGCAAAAAATCACCAAAAGCCATCAAAAATCACCAAATTTGGAAAAGCGTAGGTAAGGCTTTAATTTCAAGACAAAATTGTAGCAATAAACCTTTATCAAACACTCTGCGCGAGTCTCGGTGCAATTTTCGGCGCGCCGTAGTCACACACACTAAGTGCAAAATGTGTACGATGTGTATGGACATATGACTATGAGTGTTTGTGTGTGTCGCTGTGACAAAAAAGGGGCACATGTTATGTTTCTGCAGGAAATAAGGGGAAAACTTTGGGCAAAATGCATTTTCCTTTTCAATTAGTGTGATTATTTTTCATCGGTCTAAAAATCACCAAAAAGTTACCAAAAATCACCAAATTTTAATTTGGTTACCAGGCTAAAATTTTGTCACCAAACAACTTCAAAAATCACCAAATTTCACCCTTTTTGGTTCCCGAAATCACCATCTGGCAACACTGCCCAAGATGGCGTCTGATCAAGTAGTTGTTATTTTATGAAATAATGTACGTGACATGAACTAAACATGTGCAAAATATGGTGGTTATAGGGTATGTTTTTCTTGAGTTATTGCAAAGAAAGTTGCAGAAAGAAAAAAATGTTTCAATACATCGAAGATAAGCTTTAATTTCAACCAAGTTTTTTTACGGGATCCCGACATCGTATGAAAAAACGAAGTGCATATTAACAATAGCCCAAAGTCTCAGCTACAACATATTAAAATCTGGGAGAAATTCACCGAAGCATAAGTGAGCTAGTGCTCGATAAAGATAGTCATGTCAATTTTCACATCTAGAAAAAATCCCTCCCATAGAGATAACACGTCATAACGAAGATAAAGAAAGAAGTACATATGACATTTGACCCCACTTTGCACAGACAAGATGGCATCTGAGCAAAAAGTTTTTATTTTGTGAAATGATCCTTGTAACATGGTCTTTACGTGTGCAAAATATGGGAAAGATAAGACATGTATTCACCAAGATACAGGATGAAAGATTCATGACCTTTGACCCTAATTTCAATACCCAAGATGGCGTCTGATCAAGTAGTTGTTATTTTATGAAATAATGTATGTGACATGAACTAAACATATGCAAAATATGGTGGTGATAGGGTATGTTTTTCTTGAGCTTTTGCAAAGAAAGTTGCAGAAAGAAAGAAATGTTTCAACACATCGAAGATAAGCTTTAATTTCAAGCTTCAAGTTTTTTGACGTGATCCCGACATAGTATGAAAAAACGAAGGGTACACTTACGATAGCCCAAAGTCTCAGCTATAACATATTAAATTCTGGGAGAAATTCACTGAAGCATAATGTAAGTGAGCTAGTGCTCGTCGATATAGATGGTCATGTCAATTTTCATTTCCAGAAAAACTGCACTCCCATAGAGATAACACGTAAACTGGTCAAATTTGACAAGGTTACTTTCAATCCATTTTTTAGAGGTGATGCCGTCATCCAATCAAAATCGTGTTGTACGTTAACGAAAGACCATTTAATAAGTTACAACATACTGAAATTTGGGTGAAAATCGGATAAGGATAAATGAGATACGCTCGAATGAACTTGAAATTTGATGACATCATTTTGAAAATTTACTTTTTTTATTTTATTAAGAAATTTGATATATTTTAATCATTTTTTCAGCATCATCAACCCATGAAATGACATGTATAACTCATCAGCTTTCAGAATATGTAAAGAAAGTGGGGGTCACTGTCCATCCTGACGAGTAAAATTGGATTTGAAATTGGTGGTTTTTTGGCATAGTTGCACTGTATATCGCCATTGACGCGCGTGCGGAATTTCAACTTTGACGGGCCCGTATGACGTCATATTGAGTCGGATTGACTTGAAACTTGGTAGAAATATTCCTTGGCATATCAGACATCCGACCAAAGTGAAAAAATGGGAAATTTCTATAGCATATGAGCTGTGCGTGCGTATGTGCGTATATGCGCGTGCGCGTACGCGTCCGTCCAATTTTTTCAATTTTTAAAAAAATGCTCTTAATGGTCTGAAACGTATGCAAAAAAAAAATTTGAGCTCGATTGGAGCATACAAATATTTCAACGCGCGCATACGCGCACGTTTTAACGATGGGATGAATTTTGAAAACATGAGTAGAATTGAATTGAACTTTATGTGACGTAAATTTCAATGAAAAATTCCATTCCAATAATGAGATATGAATGAAAATGTGTTTTCGATTAATGACGTCATAGTGACGTCACGGTCGACTGATCACTATGATTTTATTCTGTCGTCTTTGGGACACGATACATATATGGTATAATTTTGAAATTGATAGGCAGAGGACTTTCTGAGCTAACCTCTGCACAACTTTTGAGGAGAAATAAAGAAAGAAGAATAAAGAATCAGTACAGATACAGAAGATGATCCGAGAGGATACTCGGATCACTTAATAAAGACAAAACACTTGAAAGAACTTCAATTTGAAATGTAACAGGAAAGGATAAAGTGACATTAAGACAGAAATGGTACCAAAAAGGGTAAGAGAAAGGACTGAATAGAAACATTGACAGGTTGGAATTTCATCAGAAAATCGCTTTCATAAAGATATTAGCATCGATTAATTTACAGCTGACATTATCAGCACTAATTGATGGACTGTTCGTGGCACTAGCAGGGTAAGAAAATGGCTTAGCAAGTTCATCGCTGGAAATTGAATCTTAGGAGACTGTATACTGACTTTGTCAGTGGTAGTCGGGGTTCTTGCCAGGAATTTCTTCACGCTTGTCGGGGATTAACATTGATATAGGCACTTGTACGCGCTGTTCTGGGGGTGGGTACGCAAAGCGCGGAAGCCTTCGCTAATGCTCAATACAACACAGATAAATCGCTGCTAAAATGCCACTAAATGTGACATTTTCACGGAGATGTAATGAGCGTTATGAGGGGCATATTCTCATAGAAACTCCATACCTTTTGTTGGCAACAGTTCCTATTTAATAAATGAAAGAGAAGTAGGTGCCGATGATGAAGGTTCCGTTTTCTATTAGGTCTTTCCTGTTTCACTGTTGCAATATTAGCCGTCTCTGCATCGCAACACGTGCCGTGTACTACTACTATAAAGTAGTGTTTTTGCTTTCTCGCCGTCTGCTCGACCACTTGGTAGGCCTGCTGCATGCAGATGCGCGAGAAGCGAGAACTTTTGGGATATCGTTTCACTTTCCTTTCTGGGTCTACTGCGGTAGTTTGGCCATGACATCAAAGAGATATCATACAAAAATGTACCTGCTTGATTACACAAGTGATGGTAGTTTGTTTAATCATAAAGTGAGAAGATTCATTACTGAGTACTTCGAGGGTTTGTTAATGGAAAACAACAACAACACCAAAGGTCGGTACTACAGATGAATGTTCAAAATAAACAAAACTGATTCCGTTCGGAGATTAACAAACATTTTTTTCTTTATTATTTTCCGATCGACGAACCTTCAGAAAAAAATCTAGTATTATCTATCATCGTTATTGTTTCGGAATAACAAACCATCAGAGTAAGAAAACTGTAACCGTTGTGGGGCCATTGTTTTATTCTGAAATTATACTGGCAGAACGTTCGAAATAACAAAATCATTCAGAATTAAGAATGTAGAGTATTATTTTATCATTATTCTTTCGGAGTAACGAACCCTCAGAGTAAGAAAACTGTAACCTTTTTTGGGCCGTCGTTTTATTCCGAAATTATACTGGCAGAACGTTCGAAATAACAAAACTGATTTCGTTTGGAAATAAACGAACATTTCTTCTTTATCGTTTTCCGTTTAACGATCGTTCAGAATTAAGAATCTATAGTATTTTATCATCGTCATTCTTTCGGAGTAACGAACCTTCGGAGTAAAAGAAAACTGTAACTGTTTTGAGGCCGTCGTTTTATTCCGAAATTTCACTGGCAGAACGTTCAAAATAACAAAACTGATTTCGTTTTGTGAAATTAACAGACATTTTTTCTTTATAACAGTCAACTTCGGATACCTCGAATTCGTCGGGACTGAAAAAAAAGGTTCGAGGTACGCGAAATTCGAGGTAAACGCGTACGTATGTCGAAATTTCTTCGACTTATCCGACGTTTATCGATGTTCAACATGGTGTCTGTTGTAGTGCCTACCGATTGTTTACATGCTTGTCAATTGGAATTGAATCGACTTTTATATGAGGTCAATAGCACAATCAGGGTATGCAATTGTGTAACAGGGGAAAAATGAAAAAACTTTGTGAAAATGCTTTTTTTGCTGTTTGTTGTAGCTGAGTGTTCAAATTTTCATTTCATGTAAAGAAAGAGTCAAAATTTTGCATTAAACTGCGCATGAATTAGCATTTTAATTAGGGATGTCGAATTACATCGAAATGACTAATATACTGGAAAAATTCATTAAAAAAAAGGAGAATGTTTTTTTCATCTGATATTGCTGTTAGATATTCCTGATAAATATCCCTTTCATTCACCACCAGCACATAGCCATGACATATCACAAATATGAATAAATGTCATATTTTCACTTCTCGGAATGGATGATCAATTTTGTAGGCATTATTTTGAATTCAAATAAAACCACATTTACATATTTTATCATATTTCACTTTTGCCAGAGAGTGAAGAGGTGAAACTTTCAGGAATAGGTAACAGACATATAGTGGCCATTATTACAAAGTTTTATGAAATTAGGGCTGGTACTTTGGAAGATATGATATTTTTCATCTAAAAATTATCTGTACAGTTTGACCTTGAATGTGCGCACAGTGTTTGGATCCATTCTCATAAATTGTAAACACAGATAGAAGAATGAATGTGAGATTTATGATGACTTGAGTTGATATCCAAGCTGTGACACTCAAACAATGACATATTAAGCCAAAATACTATGTTTTTGCTTATGATATCTTTAGAAATTGAACAAGCATTGAAATATGAACACTGAACACTTATCATATGACCTTCATGCAGTATAACATGGGCATGGATCGATCTTTTTTTTTCCCTCAGCAATTTGTAAAAATATAAAAAAATAAATTCTTATTGCTCAAATTTGCTAAAATTTTCACATAATAGATTTCTACATATGTACAATTCATTGCTAAAAAGCCAAGGATATTCAATAAGGTGAAAAGATTCTTTTAAAGTAGTCAAATTAGGATATACCTCACAGAAAATACTGAAAAACGGCTGCACTTATTTTCCTCAGCATTTGAAAATGGCTCAAAACTCAAAACTGGCTGAACATTTATTGGCAAACAGCACACCATATTGTAGTGTGTCTTCAGTACTTTAAGGAAAAAGCAGAAAAATAAGCTGTTTCTCCATGTATAGCTGTACAGCATGGGTTAAAAGGTCACAATGTCACTTCAGACCTCATAACTTTCTCCAGCTGAAAGAACCACTGTTTTTTATTGCATGCAAGCAATGCCAGGAAAAAATCCATTAATTTGATACCAAACACATAGGGGTAGACTTAAAATATGGACCTCAAATCTTGATTTTACATAAGTTGTAACACGCTTTTTTTGACGCATTACATGGGTTTTTTGGGACTTTTTGGTAATTAATCTTTAATAATTAACAGTAAAAGAGAAGAAATTAGCTATTGTCCTACCACATGTGATTACTGATGTCTTAGCATGCTGCATGTGAATTTTTAAGTCAGTTGGTGCATTCTTTTAGAAGTTACAATTTTTTAAAGTGAGAAAGTCATGATTGCATACCCTGATTGTGCTTATCACCATGAATGAATTGAATGAAAATCAGAATTGAAATCAAAATTTCAGAAATGAAGATTTTGGTGGCCCGATCGCGCCACCAAAAAAAGTCGGATGTGTGCCTTTACTTTTGACAATGAACAGCAGTAACAATCGGCTCCGTAAGATACTAAAACTAATGTCAGATATTTGATTATGCATTCGGAAATGAATAAGGATAACATTCGGCTCCGGAAGACGCTGAAATAAATGTCGAATATTTGCTTTGACGTTCCGAAATGAAAAACAATATTCAACTGCGTACGATGGTTAGATAAGTGTCGGATGTTTCCTTATACTTTCGAAAGGAAATAGCAATAACATTCGGCTCCAGAAGATGCTAAAATAAATGTCAGATGATCGCTTTTATGTTCGGAAGTTGCAGTAATATTCTGCTCCATACGATGCTAAAATAACTGTCTAATGTTTGCTTTTAAATTTCGAAATGACTAACAGTAACATTCAGCTGCGTTCAATGGTAAAATTAATGTTTGATGTTTGCTTTGATGTTCGGAAATGAGTAACAATAACATTCAACTCCTTACGATGATAAAATAAATGCTGGATGTTTGCTTTTACGTTCGAAAGTAAATGGCAATAACATTCAGCTCCGGAAGATGCTAAAATACATCTCGAATGATTGCTTTTGGGCAATTCCGCAGTTAGGTGGACATGACATGGATAAAAGAAATGTGCCTCTTTACCTTACTCTTTAATCTAGGTATCAACTAATGCCATGGATGTTCACCAATCATTAAGATCTTTCAAATTCAGTAGATTTTATTTTTCGTATTTATTGATTTCGCGAGATCTAAAACCATCATTTAAAATGTACATGTGGGACTGGGGATGCTAAAATTCACTTAAATGCAAATTACAGTGGGTTCCTTTGAAATATTTTCCTCAAAGTTTTGCTAAAGGGTAAAAGATGAATACATTTAAATACTCCAGAAGTCATGTGACATTTTGTCAATTACAAAAGGGTGAAATGACCTGCGGAATTACTCCGGACAAATGTAACGTTACTAACCGTAACGTTACTAACCATGCTTTTGGGGGTCTAGCTAAGAAATTTTTGGTCGAACTGCTAAAAAACATTGTGTAAACATTTGTCATGATGCAATAATTGAAATTTATGCAACACTTTGTTTGAAGTAACTTGAATTTTTGCACACTTTTTGTTACAAGACATTGATTTTTTTTGTCATGTCCTTTTTTCGTAACGTTACTAACCAGCCCTTTTAGTTGCCATAGCAATTCTAATATTTCTTGGATGGCATTCATTCTTTTCTGTATCATAAACCTGGGAGGGATGAACATGTTTTTGACATAATTTTGACTTAAAATGAATAAATTGTAATTTAGTAGTAAAAACAAATATCTGAATTTGTTCAAATGTAACGTTACTAACCGCAGAAGTGCCCTTTTACGTTTGGCATGTTTGGAAGTGAATAGCAGTAACATTCTGCCCCATATGATGCTAAAAAAAATATTGGATATTTGCTATTACATTTCGAAATGAATAACAGTAACATTCAGCTACGTGTGATGGGAAAATAAACGTCTGATGTCAGCTTCGACGTTCAAAAATGAAAAACAGTAACATTCGGCTCCGTACGATGATAAAATAATTGTCAGATGATTCATTTCACTTTCAGAAGTGGACAGCAGTAACATTCGGCTCCGTACGATGATGAAATAAATGTCGTATATTTGAAATGAATAACGGTAATATTCTGCTTCGTACGATGCAAAAATAAATGACAGATTGTTGCTTTTACACTTGGAAATGATTAACGGTATTCATCCGCTCAGTTAGATGCTGAAACAAATAGCGGATGTTTGCTTTCACGTTTGGAAATGGATAAGGATAGCATTCAGCTCCGTAAGATGCTAAAATGAATGTCGGTTGTTTGCTTTTACATTTAAAAATGATTAACGGTAATATTCGGCTCTGTAAGGTGCTAACAGACTAATAAATGTTGGATGATTGCTTTTACAATAAGAAATGAATAACGGTAACTTTCGGCTCTTTACAATGCTAAAACAAATGTCGGATGCTAACATATGTCGGCAAATGCTCCCACTTTCGTCGTGCGTCGTGCGTCGTGCGTCGTGCGTCGTCCGTCGTCCGTCGTCCGTCGTCCGTCGTGCGTCGTGCGTAAACTTTTTACATTTTCATCTTCTTCTTGAAAACCCCAAGACCGATTTTCATCAAACTTGGCAGGTAGCATCCCTAGGGGATTAGGAACTCAATTTGTTAAAATGGGCACCATGCCCCACCCAGGGGGCCCCCAGGGGGGCCCAAACCCCCCAAAATTAAGGAATCTGTAAAAATCTTCTTCTCTAGAACCAGAAGTGATAGAGCTAAGTTAATACTATGAGTTAGTACATTGATGACTGTAGTTTCAAGTTTGTTCATGGCAGAATCAGGGGTGCCCCCCTTGGGACCCAGGGGAGGGGGGTGGGGAAGGGTTCTAATGGGGCCTAAATTGTACATTTTCATCTTCTTCTTGAGAACCCCATGACCCATTTTCACCAAACTTGGCAGGTAGCATCCCTAGGGGGTTAGGAACTCAATTTGTTAAAATGGGCACCATGCCCCACCTAGGGGGCCCCCAGGGGGCCCAAACCCCCCAAAATTAAGGAATCCGCAAAAATCTTCTTCTCTAGAACCAGAAGTGATAGAGCTAAGTTAATACTATGAGTTAGTACATTGATGACTGTAGTTTCAAGTTTGTTCATGGCAGAATCAGGGGTGCCCCCCTTGGGACCCAGGGGAGGGGGTGAGGAGGGGTCCTAATGGGGCCTAAATTGTACATTTTTATCTTATTCTTGAAAACCCCATGACCCATTTTCACCAAACTTGGCAGGTAGCATCCCTAGGGGGTTAGGATCTCAATTTGTTAAAATGGGCACCATGCCCAACCCAGGGGGCCCCCAGGGGTCCCAAACCCCCCAAATGAAGGAATCTTTATAAATCTTCTCTAGAATCAGAAGTTATAGAGCTGAGATAATATTATGAGTGAGTACATTAATGACTGTAGTTTGAAGTTTGTTCATAGGAGATCCAGGGGTGCCCCTCTTGGGGCCCCACCCAGAGGGCCCCAGGGGGCCCCAATCCCCCCAAATTAAGGAATCTTTAAAAAATTGGGCCCTTATTGTACATTTTCATCTTCTACTTGAGAATGCCTGGTCAAATTTTAATTTAGATTAGTGACTGCGTGAAAGGTGAACTTGCGATACTCAGGTGAGCGCTAGACCCGCGGGTCTCTTGTTCATTTCAAGCGTAAGTTTTGACCTCCTAGATATACAGGCATCAACTTTTATAATAATCTACACGCCTCTTTGCTAAATCTTAAAACACAGAATAAGATGATTGGATTTTCTATTCATTTGTTTTAGACATGGGCATCTGTATCACTTTAAAGGACAAGTTCACCTTCAGAAACATAAGGATTGAGAAAATGCAACAATATTAGTAGAACACATCAGTGAAAGTTTGTGGAAAATTGGACAATCGATGCAAAAGTTATGAATTTTTTAAATTTTTGTGTTGGAACCGCTGGATGAGGAGACTACTACAGCTTGTGAGTCATATGCGTACAACAGTATAAAGAAAATATAAAAGAAAATTCAACATATTTTCACTTTTTTCGCATAATAAAAGAGCAATTGACTTGCCTCTTTCTAAAGGCAGGGGAATAATATTACCCATAACATTTATCGGTAACGAGTCAGGGGAATGTGTACTTTTTTCAAAAGATGGAATTTTGTGAAATTCTCTTTATATTTTCCTTATATCGTGGACGCATGTGACATCTAAGTTATTCATACACTGCAGTAGTCTTTTCATCCAGCGGGTACTGCACAAAAACTTCAAAAATTCATAACTTTTGAACGGATTGTCTGATTTTCCTCAAACTTTCAATGATGTGTTCTACTAATATTGCTACATTCTCTCAATCCTTATGTTTATGAAGGTGAACTTGTCCTTTAATAATGCTTAATATTCATTTTTCTATGTTTAGTAGGACCGATTCAGTTTTTCTGATGTTTTTCTCCATTTTTTGTGTGTGTGTGTGTGTGTGTGGCCAGATTTTAATTTCGAGTAAATTTGACCACCAAAGAATAAAAATCAAGAATCAAGATTGAGAATTAAAAGACAGTGGTTAAAGAAAAGAAGATGATGGGGCATAGCATAGTGCTATCATAAGCACTCTATTGGCAAGGGTGCTATGTGCATACTGTGTACGTATGTAGGTAGGTGTTGGGGATTTTTCTTGTCAGCTGTGTACCGGGTATTTCTTTGGACGCGCGATTGTTCTGGTCGGGAATGTTTACAGTCGAGTGTGAAA
This sequence comes from Diadema antillarum, assembly GCF_040938485.1. NCBI lineage: Eukaryota > Metazoa > Echinodermata > Echinoidea > Diadematoida > Diadematidae > Diadema > Diadema antillarum. The sequence goes on from NW_027272510.1 coordinate 184,895, forward strand.
AGATTTGTGACATGTCTTCTTCGCTGTCCATGCGCGCTTAATCGGAGATGCTGAGTGATGTTTGCACTTTCGATTCGAGCTACATGCTGGGAAAAACAATAAGTTAATTAAGATCGGGACAGTAGATTTCACTTCGAGGTAACCGAACTTCGAGTTATTTTCTTCGAGCTACGCGAATTTTAATACACGGAAACTCCATAGGAACAATCAGGACTTTCATTTTGCCCCCGAGGTAAGTGATATTCAGCTTATCTGACGTCGAGGTATCCGAAGTTGACTGTATTTTTGGATTAACGAACCTTCAGAAGACTCTAGCATTATTTTATCATAATTTCTGTCGGAGTAACGAACCCTCAGTAAGAAAACTGTAACTGTTTTGGGGCAGTCCTTTTATTCCGAAATTTCACTGGCAGAACGTTCGAAATGACACACTGATATCGTTTTGAAATTTACAGACATTTTTTCTTTATTCATTTTTCGGTTATCGAACCTTCAGAATAAAGAATCTTGTTTTATTATTATTTCTGTCGGAGTAACAAACCCTCAGAGTACGAAAACTAACTGTTTTGTGCCATTGTTTTATTCTGAAATTTCACTGGCAGAACGTTCGAAATGACAAACTGATTTCGTTTTGAAATTTACGGACATTTTTTCTTTTTTTCGGTTAACGAACCTTCAGAATAGAATCTAGTACTATTTCATTATTATTTTCTCTGTCAGAGTAACGAACCCTCAGAGTATGAAAACTGTATCTGTTTTATTCCGAAATTTCACTGGCAGAACGTTCGAAATAATAAAACTGATTTCGTTTGGAAATTAACGGGCATTTTTTTCTTGTGTCACAAATATATGTATGCCTAGGCCGTCATTGCTAAAGAGAATAACATTTCGCTCTCTCCCGTAAAAAAAAAAAGAAGAAGAAGAAAATGCTCGACAGTTAAGCGCATGTAATGTAAAAATTATATTTTTTACATTACGTGAACAACTAAACGTTCTTTATTTTGAATAAAAAAATATAAATAAATAAATAATGTTTGGTTGTTCACGTCAAAACGTGGGCCTCTGCGTGTGGTATCCATTATCAATTTTACGCGGGAAAAGCGTAGCTCCGTGAAGCAAGAGCATGATTTAAAAAAATGAATTTTTAAACACACACACACACAAAAAAAAAAAAAAACCAAACTTCCCTAAGTAACAGTAATATAATACATTAATACGTTGTGTTCATGAATCCCAAACGGATCCATTTTTTCACACATTTGCAGTGATTGGGACAGAGAAAAGATGGAAGTACGAAGTGGGAAGGAGAGCAAACATCATATGGGTGATGGAGAACAAATATTTCAATAATGAACTAGAAAAAGGGGAAGAGAGAGGGCACAGAACTCCGTGTAGCTATTTATTCCGTGCATTATCAAAATTTCCTAGAAAATTAAATTCAAGTCCATTCATAAATTTTTTGAGTTATCTCGCCGGAAAAAACAAAAACAAAAACATGAACCCCTTGGTGGTGATATTAACTGATGCTGGTGTAGAGAAAATCAAAGACAGCTTGCTCAAAAGATGCTTCCTTCTTTCAGTTTAATTTCTCCCCTGTCATTCCTATCTTTCTCCTCCCATGAACCACTGCCATGGACGATGAACAAAACAAAATGTTACCGACGCTGCAATTAAAAAAGAAGAAGAAAGAAACACGTGCTGGCAGCAAATTTTCTACACTTTTCAAGTTGAACAAATCAATGTTCGTAATGAAGAATAACAAAAAACACGACCACAGGCAGTGGGGAAACTTGATATCATGGCTTGTGGAAATTTCCACGAAAGCCAGGTGTCAGATAAAGGAATGCCGCGCGTACTCCCACCTTACTTCAGTGGTCGTAAACAGCGTGTAAATAACTTGTAAACCAGCTGGGAACAGCGATGAATGATAAGTCATGTATTTTCTGCCCATGCAGGCCCCCTAACCCTGTTAACAAACCAAGCCAGAAGCACGTGGAGCATTACGTACGTTGAACTTGAAAGACCATCATGACAGAATTACTAATTTCGGCCAGGAGAAGGAAAATGGAATATTCACGAATGATGTTTACGAATCCATGGAAAGTGAAAAGGTTCAAATGGAACGCATGGCTTTTAAAATAAAAAATAACCCGCTGAAACTACAAAAAAAACATAAATAAATGAACAGTTTGCATTTGCTTAAACTCCATCGCACTTCTTTTTTTTTAAACGAAAGATGGACGTAATTTTCTCTCTGCGGCAATGCTTTGAACGCATCTTATTTTGCGTCATTGCTGATGGCCAGCTTCCTATTAAACATAAAAGAATTGATACGAATCCTTTCAAATACTGTATACGAAACAAAGTACTTGAAAAAACAATAAATCCTGGATCCTGGCAGTGAATTCTGGTGGTAATCCTGATCACTATCAAAATTTAATCATCTGTTCCTTGCGCCATTTTACCAACCAACTGTTCCTGAAAATTTCATCTTAATCTGTTCCCAAATTTTGACTTATTTTGCAAATAGAGAGACAGACAGGCAGACAAACGAACAAACAAACCAATTGGCGGAGGTGGGCATGCATTTCATATCGTTTGTTTTTGCGTAACCCAACAACAAGCGTGACAACAAGTGAGCATGTGTCAGCCTTCCTCAGCCTCCCTCGGCCTCCGACCCTCTCTTTCCGTCCTCTCTCTCCCTCTCACAATACCGTCATGTATACACACACACAAGACGCGAGTACAGGGCTGGGTGTTGGGACAAGGCATGCAGGCGGATGTCTGTGGCTAGGTGCAGGGCCAAGGGAGGTGGGACTAGGTGCAACTTCACACAAATTGCTGTGTGTGTGTGGATCCCGAATCAGATCGCATGTGAGTGTGTGATGTGGTGTGCAGCTAGTTGCTATGTAGAGCCTCATTGTTGTGATCAGTGACTGTGTGGATAACTTTTTGCACTTGTAAACTGCTCAACAACATCTAGCTTCTTTGTAGCCAGATAATCAAGAGAAAAAAAAGCGAGAAATTGGTCCGAACTTAGCTCGTCAAGCAAGTTCATGCATGGTATTACCCTTGCCGGCAATTGTTTCTTCAAACCGCATGCTTGTCGGCGCCGACAAGGGTGATATATGCTGGCGAGATCCCTGGTAGTATAACAAGCAATGATCGTACAAGTGTGTACAGACTCACATTGCCTTCAAAAGTGGAGCAGTATTCAGATGTCCCGGGCACCACTAGTATTGCCACATTGAGCAGCTTTTGCTATCTGTTGTGGCACAATATGATTTTCTTAGAGTGTAAGATGCAATTCTTCCAAGATTCTTTTCAGTACCAAAAGTTTAGGCGTGCTTTATACATGAGATTTTACTGAATATTTTGAAGTTATTCAGCCAGGAATGACACTACTTGTGATGCATGTTTATAGTAGAAAAATTTACTTTTCATCTGTTTCTTGCACATGATCAATGGAAAATGGTGAGGTGATGACACTTTCAACGATCTCATTTGCATATATATTCGTAAACCGTTCAATGACTATTTGGCAAAAAGCTGTGAAACTTCACAATGTTATAATTTCCTAAATTTTTATCTTATTTTGATCAAAGTTTAAGATCTTCTTTAAACCAGAAGTAATACCAGAAGTGTTGGTCTGTCTCTATCAATGAGATAGAAAAACTTATTAAGAATTTACCAAACAAATCATGTGAACTCCATCGAATCCGAACCGATTTGGTTAGGAAGTGTAGCACAGATCTAAAATAATACTCATTATTACCTATACGAGGTAGTTTTGCGAGGCAATTACAGCTACTGTAGTATTTTGCCGGGTCGGGAGTTCAGCAGGCGACATTAGAGCATATCACGAGCATCCGGGGTTTTACATGTACAGTGGACTCCTGTTATAATGAAATCCTCGGGACCGGCAGTTTTCTTTCGTTATATCGGAATTTTCTTATAAGTGAACAAATAAACAATAGAAATACATAGAGTGGATGACATTGCAAATTTTTACTTCGTTATAACCAGAATTTTGTTATAACCGTGTTCGTTATGATAGGAGTGCACTGTAAAACAGGGAGGTGGGAAGGAGAAGGAGTGGAATCTCTCTTCCCACCTCCCTGCTTTACATGTAAACATTCCGATCGACCACGAAGAGAAAACATTCAAGGAGGTCGCTGCGTGTCGATTACACGCACCGCAGAAGAACGCCAATAAATCAACTCATACAAGGTCGACCACTTCCAGCAGCACTACGCGTCAAACAATGATTAGTCCATTTGTGCTCAATAACTGCACAGTGACCATCAGTTATTACAACTCTCCAAATTGAAACAGAAGCAAAAATAAAGTGTAAAAGCGTTCAGATGTTTGAAGTTCGCCTGTTACAACTACATATATATCTTTGAAGTTGGAGTTGAATGATATACATTGATGAACAATTTTTCAATTATTCGACATGTTGGCAATCTTCTTCTTGCTTATGAGACAGCAGCAGCTAAATAATGTCCCTCAATTGTTGTAGCCAAGTTACAGTCTGTGGAGTAGGGTGTGTCAGGTCCATGTTGTCAGGAGGGCGGAGATCAGGGCACAGATCAGGGCACTCACTCAAGATGTGTTGAGCAATCTGTTCTGGTGCACCACACTGGCAAGCTGCTGACGGGCGTAGCCCCCAACGATGCATGGCTGCATTGAAACGCCCAACTCCCGTTCGAATCCGATTTAGAGACACCCACTCACTCCTTGGGAGGTTTGCTCCTGAGGGGACAGATGTATTGGGCGTGACAACGAGTTGGGCAGGTCGTTGGGTGTCTTCCCAGCTTGTTCTCCATGTCTGGCAGATGTTGAAGTCTGATCCTCTCAGTGTTGCTGCATGGCGGGAGAAAGGGCGGCGAGACTTCAGTCGCTGATGCCGCTGACCCAGAGTTACAGAGCCCTCAACTACGTCGTGGAGGAGGTCGTCCGGGTTGCTGGAGGCCTTGGTTATCAGCCTATGTGTGTGATGTTCTCGGCGCATGGGGGCAAGAGCGATGCCTGAGAGAACAGGTAGGAATTTTGTTGGTGTAGGCCGGAGACATCCTGTTATTAATCTCATGGTGTCATTCAGAACTGAGTCAAGTTTCTTGGTGTGAGAGCTCCTACGCCACGCAGGGGAGGCGTATTCCGCGGCACTGTATACCAGTGCTAGCGCACTAGTGCGGAGAGTGGTTGCACTGGCACCCCATTTTGAGCCTGCAAGTCGGTGAAGGAGGTTGCTCCTTGAAGACACTTTTGCACTTATGGCCTTGAGTTATTCCTTGTAGGTCAGCTGCCTATCCAACTTCACTCCAAGGTAGGTTGGTGTAGCATTGTATGGAAGAGGTGTTCCATCAAGAATGACACTGAGTTGCCGATTAGCCTCCTTGGTGTTCAGGTGGAAGGCTGTTACTGTTGTCTTGGACATGCTAATCTTGAGTCTCCAGATCCTGAAGTACTTCGCGATTTGCAACATATCTGCAGTGAGGGTATTCTCAACATTTGACCAGGCTCTGTCAGAGTGAAGAAGGGCAAGGTTATCTGCATAGCCATACTGTCGTGAGGTTGTGAAGGGGATGTCACTGATGTATATGTTGAAGAGCAAGGGGGATAGCACAGAGCCTTGAGGAACTCCATTCCGCAGTTGGCGTGGTCTGCTGGACTGTCCATCACTAGTCTTCAGAACGAACCTCCTGTTGGCTAGAATGTTGCAGAGGAACCTCACCATGTGGCGATCAGGGATCGTCTTTAATAATTTCAGAGTCAGACCCTGGTGCCACACAGTGTCGTAGGCTGCAGTGAGGTCGACAAAGAATATAACTCTTTTTTTTTTTTCTCCTTTAGAACTTTCAGCTATAAATAGCGTTCGAGTCGATACACACGAATATCGAGTAGCACTGAATAGTGTTTGTGGGTCCGTGTTGTCAACCTCCTTGTGGTGGGCCCGGGGCAACTGATCGATCAGGTGGCTGATTTATCAGGCGAATGACAACAATCTGAGACAGCAGCAGCAACAGTAAAGCTCTAAATAAGATGTTGGCAATGATCTACAGGTAGTCAAATGTGGCTTGATCTATATCATAGTGTATAGCCGTATTCATATATTTTCCTAATTTACCTAGGGGATAGGTACTAATTATGATATTGACTGGCCTTGGGGGAGATACCAGATAAATATTGCCCGCACTGAAAGAATATTGCCCTCATCTTTGACTCGGGCAATATTCTTTCAGTTTGGGCAATATTTTCTGGTATCTCCCTCGAGGTGAGTCAATATTATATGATTATGACAAGAATCATAAATTCTTGCCTGAGGTCAGGTGTAGTCCCACAGATGTGGAAAAGAGCTGTTAATTCATCCAACTTTGAAAATGAAAAAAAAAAAAAAAAGCTTGGATCAGGAGTGTCTCAGAAATTACCATCCCATTTCAGATTTATCCCTTTTGAGTAAACTGCTTGAAAGGGTTGTTTTTTCACAATTGACAACATATCTGCAAGATAATGAATTGTTTGATTCATTTTAATCTGCCTACAAGCCTGGTCATAGTGTGGAAATAATGTTAGTCAAATTAACATATATTCCGAGAATTAGTAGTAACATCATTACTCTTGCCATGCTTGATATGAACCCAGCTTTTGACACAGTAAATCACTATTCTGATTCAAAGGTTGAAATATTTTGGTTTCAAGGGAACTGCCCTTTATTGGTTTACATCCTATTTATGTCAGTGATCTCGGTATGTTAGAATTGGTGATTCTCCTTCTGGTAAAACCATTATGAAGTTTGATGTACCCCAGGAAATGTCATTTACAAGTCATATAACTCAAGTTCAGTGGAATGTGAGATATCATTTGCGTGATTTAAGTTTCATACGAAAGTTTCTGTCTAAATCTGCAGCTAAGATGCTTATGCAATGCATGCTTTGATTTCTTCTTGTTTAGTTTTTTTTTTAATATGCTGTTTTGTAATCTTCCAAGGAAAATGTCAGAAAACTTCAATGGTTGCAAAATTCTGCTGCCTGGTTGTTAACTTTCACTAAAAAGTTTGATTCCATATCACCAATTCTCTGTTCTTTACATTGGCTGCAAGTCGAGAAAAGTGATTATCTTTAAGATGCTGTTATTAGTACATCATTCAGTTCACTCTCTTTCCCCTGCATACCTGCGTGAGGTTTTATATTACACCACTCTTTTTGACTTCATGACGTAGTGTCCAAGTAGTTTCACAAGGGTTACTGGTCAGTATTTGATGATATATTTCTGCATCTTGCATGAAAGCAAAACAGGGGATGTGTGCCGCACATGTGCAGGCATGTACTCAATGTAGTTGACAGCACTTGTGATCACCCATTATGTCCTGTCGTGCTTGGGCGATGAAAATGGCTGTGCCGTAAGGCTCTCTCACACAAGGAATGACTCACTATCACAGCCAGATTGATAGTTGAATGAACAGGGTTCAGTAAACAGCTTTTCCAGGGGTGCACCCATTGTCAGCAGGCCTGATAAGATGCCCCTCCCATTCACCTAGATGTACCTTGAGCTGCGTTTACACCATGTTCCCGGCGACTCCGGCAGCCCCATTTCAGGCCACTGTGGACAAAAGAGGATAGACTTGAAACAACACCTTGAGACGGGATAGGCAAACGTGACAGGCCGTGATTGCTGTGGATGCTGTGTCAGATTTTTAGACTGTCAAAGAATTTGCCACGGCAGTCCCGATGCTAATGAGGAATCTTATATGCAGCAATAAAACGGGGTGAACGTTACAAAATTGGGCAGCGTGTAATAGGCCGTGACAAAACTTGGAGGCTGTCTGTAGCTGGATGCGACTGAAAATATTGATAGTCTAGCCTGATCAGACACCTTGAGAACAGCATCTGATAGCAATATGTTCACCAGGGCGAGGATTAAATGGAAGAAGACTAGAATGCAAATGGGGCAAAAACAGGAGAATGTCTCATCTACCCACGGCGCACTCCGTTTTGGGCAAATGGGGCTGCTGTGGCCGTCGCGAACATGGTGTAAACGCAGCTTTGCAGAAGAAAAAAATTCGCCATGAGTGAATGATAGTACACCTTGACCTCAAACTGAGAAGTTACTAATTGTAAGAAATGAGAAAGAATATTTCTTACAGATATGATCTTGATGTTTGAGGTCTATCTAGCCGCGACACACAGTTTTGACCATTCACATTTGTGGTTTTACTTCTGATACATTATGTCATTACATCCTATATCATTGGCAAATTGCAACTTGAGCACCTGGTTTGAATGCAAGTGATAATGGATCTTCCTATTTTTATTTTAGGGCAAGACCCAATACTAGAAATCTTCATGATGATTATGATGCCAGGTATCTTATCAAACATCATAATGATACAGGCATGTTTTTGTCTTTGAAGTAAGTGTAAAGGAGTGGACAAAGTCATGTGAGCAGGCTTTTTTCTTTTTTGCAGCAAAAGGTGGTCTCATTTATCGTACTCATATGCATGCCGAATTGTAGCATGAATACGTAATGAGCTATAACACCTTACCATTTCACAGCTTATTATCGCAATACGCAAGGTAAAAACCAAGCAAAACACATATCATCTGAAAGTGGAAAAATTGCTCTTTTCATAAATATAGAACCACTTTTGATTTATGGATGAAAATCTACATAATTATGACATAAATTTTGTGGTGACAGAATAGAATAGAGTCATGTATTCAGGGCCGCAAAATACATAATTTTTGCTGCGACTCTGCATTTTTTGTGCTTAAATGAATCTTTAGCGTATATCTTGCTTAAATATGTCAACTTATTTGATGTCTTGCATGGGTCAGTTCCAGGCAGAGATGTCAGAGAGTGCAAAGTGTCTCCATCGCTGGCAATCGCAGATTAATGGGAGCATGCTGATTGAGTGTGCTGATTGGCTGGCGTATTCGACTGAGTTCAACAAACTTCCCTAAAAAATAATGCCGTAAAATGTACATCGACAGTCGGGAACAATTTGTGACCGTGCATCACAAAACCAACAAAAAGACACACCATGTGATTTTAGGTGAGGACTCAAATAAGGTGAATTAGGTCAACCAAGTCGATCTTGATTTTTTCATTTTTTCTTAAGCTAAGCTGTTCTTCTGCTACATTATTCTTAAAGGACAAGTCCACCTTCATACATGTATACATAAGGATTGAGAGAATGCAGCAATATTAGTAGAATACATCAGTGAAAGTTTGAGGGAAATTGGACAATCCGTTCAAAAGTTAAGAATATTTTAAGTATCTGCGCAGTCACTGCTGGAAGAGAAGACTGCTACAGTGTATGATGTCATATGCATACAACTATATAAGGAAAATAAAAAGAGAATTTCACAAAACTTTACTTTTTGAATAAAGTGCACAGTTCTTTGACTTGCTACTGACATATGTTAAGGGTAATATTATTCCCCCTGCCTTCTGAAAAAGAGAAGTCGAGTGTTCTTTTGTTATGCTAGAAAAATGGAAATATGTTGAATTTTCTTTATTCTTTCTTTATATCGTTGTATTCATGTGACATCACAGGTTATAGTAGTCTTTTCATCCAGACGTGACTGAGCAGAAACTTCAAAAATTCATAACTTTTTAATGGATTGTCCGATTTTGCTCAAACTATCACTGATGTGTTCTACTAATATTGCTGCATTCACTCAACCCACATGTCTATGAAGGTGAACTTGTCCTTTAAGTTTGGGATTATAACATGAATGGGGAAGTGTGTTTTCAGCAGTTTTTCTACAACCCCTTTTGTGTTGAGTAGTTTGATAGTATGTCTTAGAGGCCCCTTTTCATTTGTTAAAAATCCTTGACACTCTCTTCACTTTCAGCTCTAATAACTTTTGAAAGGATAATGCTACTGCTTTGAAAGTTGGCATTAAGAATGGACAGAATGTGCTTTGATAAAGAGCATGCTCAATTTCAGGTTAATCTGATAACCCCTTCATTGTTGTTGCTACGATGGTTTACATCCTGTTTTTTGTCCCATTCATCACACAGCTAGCAAGGCTTGGTAAAGATTAAATCCTCAACTAAACCATATACACCCTGTACTTCAGAGCGTCTTTTCTTAGCTCACACTTCTCCAGAGTGTATGCTTTCTTTCCAATATTTAAATGGGTTAGAGAGTCCATTTAAATTGAGTTACCGTAAAGTTCCGTGTATAAGACGCACTATTTTTTCGTCGGAAAACGTTGAAAATCGGGGGTGCGTCGTATACACGGGTACAGTCGAATCACGGAAAAAAATCCATCATGTACACCCAATTTTATAAGGCCAACTTGGGGCCATGTATGCCCATCGACGTTTGGAAGGTAAGCAGTCACTAAAACTTATGGATAAAAGAGCGATCTTTCAATCTGGACGCACACAAAAGCTGCAAATACGAGATAAACTTACATCGTCCTTGTGCAGTAACGATGTATCAATCTGGCCATAGACAACAGCTGTAACAGCACTGCTGTATGTATCAATATGGCCATAGACAAAAGCTGTAAAATACGGAGTAGGATCGACACTATGTCACCGTAAATATATGAACGATGTGTGAAGCATGCATGCATATCCATGTCGTTCGTTTGCTCTTCATTTCACGAGTGCGAGGCCAGCTAGGATAGCATAGCTACACTGTAGCTAGTAGCTAGCTAGCAAGCCTTTGGCAACTGCAGCAGCTGCAGAGAGGCTTTTGCAATGGACTCGCGTGCACACAGCGATCGGATCGAAGCGCGCTTGCCCGTTGCGCGCTGTGTGTGCAAGTCCATTGCTCTCTGTGTGCGTGTGCTGAAATTATAGCGAGCTGCCTTTTGCAAAAGGCTAGCACTGTGCATACAAGCATGGTACAAGAGACACACATGTTACTGGTAACAGTGCATGAGTGTAATTACCGTACGCACCGTACGTCTTGCCGTATGATCCCTCTGCTACACTTGTTGATGTTTTTCTTATTTTTCGTAATGAACCTTCCAGTTAGATACATTATTTTAAAGCTTAGAGTCTGCTCTCTCAGAATCTGCCCTTAAAGGGAGGCAGTCCTGAGATTTTCACTGTAATGATAATTAAGAAGAGTAAAAACCATAACCTTTCACCAGTTTATACGCGTGGAAAGGAAAAACTGTCTCCGTACGCGATTTTTGAAAAATAATTCCTGCAAGCGATCGTGTAAGAGCCGGCAAAAAAATGCTACGTCATGCATGCCCTACTCACCAAGTTGACAGCCATGCCTCTAAAAACCAATTTAAGTGTTCAAATGATTAGTTGCAATTTTATCATAAAATGTGAAAGTATGTGGTTTTATTATTTCAAACAAAATATTTCAAGCTTAGATATATATAATTCATGAAAAATCAATATTGTTAACATAAATTTATATGTATTTTTAAACCAAATATACCATGAACTTCACATCAAATAGGCACGGTCCTTTTCTAGCTTCCGTCTGTGTTGCATACTTCTTAGCGTAGAAACCACTCTCGCACGCGAATTCTCACCATACTAATGTACACAGTACTCTGTCTAGTTGATTTTAGCGTTCAAACCGAAGATAACCTGTGCATGAGAGAGTCGAATTCTTCAAAGAAAATATTGTTTGTATCTCAATATTTCTGTAAGTAGTCAGATACCGCCTTTCCTCGAAAAAAAATATGACGTGAGCCGGGAAGGGATATGATTTCGCTCCACTTTGCCATGCATGTCCAGTCGGCACTGGCAGCAGCTAGCTCAGTGGCACTGTACTGCAGTCGAACCCCAGCTGCAGCCCCACGGTAAATGAAACATAGCTAGCCACTTTCCTTACCTCTCTACGCTTTTTTCCCTCGATTGTCTTCGAAGTCGATACTCGAGGTGTTTCTGTTTTATAACTCATGTGAGCAAATGGTCGGGGTTGCATCTGGCTTCAGGAGTTTTCTCGGTTTATAACCGAGGGCCACAGCCTGCTGGTCCACATAAAAACATCGCTTCTCAAATGGCCCACACACAGGTAGGTCACAACACGATATCGAGATTTTGTAGGCCCTAAGTTTCTTATGTTCGGCATCATTATACCGAGATTTCCCAGCCATACAGCTCACCTTTCACGATACTTTTGTGGGTCTGGGATGGAAAAAAGGATTTTCCTGGGAAATTTTCTGCAAGATTCGAGCAAAACTACTGATGTAAGATAGCCTGACCAGACGATGCTGAATGCGGTCGCCCCTATAGTGTACTAGCAGGCCTGTGTAGAACCATTTCTACCTACAATCTGTACGTACTAGAACATGCATGAGCGGCGACAGGGCTGCAGCTGCGCTTGTGATAGACTGGAAAAGTGCGAAGGGCAAACCGCATACGGGGTATCTACCGTAGATCTAGTTGTACCGTCCACACGTGTACTGTGCGAATATAATACACAATACATTTACACACACACACACACAACGTAGAAACAATGTCAAATACTAGTAGCCACCGACTTCTTCATGCATCCGGGTAACTAGGGAGCGTACGGATAAGTGCAGAACACGGCTGGGAAGAGTTGTGCCTCGGTGATGTCTGACTCTGCGCCAGGACTTGCTCATTAGCATATTCACCATGCAGATTCACACTTTTTCAACCAAAATTTATGAGCTTATTTGGTGATTTGAAAGTTTGTTTTTGGTGAAAGTAGTTCATTGGAGGTACCAACAACAACATATTTTTTTAAAAATTTGTGAGGACTGCCTCACTTTAACTAAAAATCCATGTCTGGCGACTTTTTGTGAGATTTGTGATGCAGGGTCACATTTGTGCTAATTATCATTTTAGAATTTGTATTAAACCTAAATTGTACTTGTGCTTTTCAATAAAAAGAAAAATCTTGGCTCCTTGACATTTATTTGGAAGCATAATCATTAGAATAACTAGTACAACATATTACTATTTGAAGAAGTCTCTAATGTTCAATTTTGTGCTGATAAATATTATGTACTACCAAGGAGCTCCTTGGTACTACTGTTCGTAAGTCTCATTTACCTTATGACCAAGTTTCTCTTTCCTCTGTTCTATCTGTCTTGACTTGATTTCACGAAATCACATTGATCCCAACATGAACATTAAAGGAAACCCAAACCTAAAGAGAAATGTGGATTGAGTGAAAGCAGCAACATTAGTAGAACACATCAGTGAGAGTTTGAGGAAAATCGGACAATTGATGCAAAAGTTATGAATTTTTGAAGTTTCGGTGTTGGAACCACTGGATGAGGAGACTACTAGAGATTATGACATACAGTTTGTGTGGACAACAATATAAAGAAAATATGAAGGGAATTCCACAAAAATTCACTTTTCTAACATAATGAAAGAACACTTGACTACCAGCTTTCAGAAAGTGGGGGGAATAATTGCTACCCTGAACATGTCAGTATCAAGTTGATGGAATGTGTGATTTTCATGAAAACAGGAATTTTTGTGGGATTCCCTTTGTATTTTCTTTATATTGTCCACACATGACACCATAACCTCTAGTAGTCTCCTCATCCAGTGGTTCCAACATGAAAACTTTAAAAATTAATAACTTTTGCATCGATTGTCTGATTTTCCTCAAACTTTCACTGTTGTGTTCTACTATGTTGCTGCTTTCACTCAATTCACATTTCTCTTTGGGTTTGGTTTGCTTTAAAGTACATATCAAAAGCACAGCTGGGACCACTCCATCCCACTCCACAGCCCTCATTAACACACTTTTACAATCTTGTATATACCTGGTATATGAAAAAGAAATTGTGGACCCGATTTCTAAATCTTTCTAAATCTTAATGTTTTAAAGATAAATCTGTCACTGCCGTCCAATCAAATTTATTCCATCGGCATTTCACCAATATTCTCATCCACAAGACCTGCAGAAATCTGTGATGTCATTGGCAATTGAAAACAAAATAGCAAGTCAAATCAAATCTGTACGTGCATTTTCTAAGTACAAGTATCTTCGTACATGGAAATGCTCCGTCACCCCCATATTTTGCACACATACAGTACGTTAGATCATGTAACTTAAATCATTTTATAGAATAACGATTTCGTAATCAGATGCAATCTTGGCTTTGTAAATTGAGGTCAAAGGTGCGCATTACTTATTTCTGTACATCTTAAATATTTCAGTGTGTGTCTTTTGAAACCCATGCCGTATCTCCTGCATATTTTGGACACATGCAGAATATGTTATGTAAATCATTTCATAAAATAGTGACATCTGGATCAGATGCCATCTTGGCTGTGGCAGTTTAGGGTCAAAGGTCAAAGATATACGTAATTCTTCATCTTGGTTAGTCCAAGACCCCCGTTTACAGTGCAGGGCCGGGCTGAGCCGTGGCCGAGCCCGGCCTCAATTGCGGTACTCGGCCCCACAATTTTGTCCGTTTACAGTGCCGGGCTCGGCCCGGGCTTTTAATTCAGACCTTTCAATATTTTGTCGTAACGGCGCTCTGCTTGTAAACAAACACTAATATTTGGAGGGCGCTGGTCACAATTTGATATAGTCTGGTTTCCAGACCCTTTGCCAAGAAGTCGCCGCCTTTGCAGGACAAAACCACCTTAAACTATGCTAGTTTTCGAGGTTGAGGGCATTAATATCCTGAATGGCGAAATAGTATGGGCAGAGGGTCTGGAAGCCAGACTAAATATGATACCGCATTTGACCCAGTTTGCGTTTACAGTGAGAAAAGGCCAGGCTCGGCAGCGACAATAGCTCCAGAGCTTGGCCATATGCGTGGCCGACTTTGTACCCCATTTGGCCTTTTGCGCATTTACGGTGAAATGAAGGCCGCCCGGCCTTTTCACTCACTGTAAACGGGGTCTAAGTCCAATTGCTTCCATATTTTGTACACATACAGACTATGATGCAGGGATTATTTTATTACGTAACAACTTCTTCATCAGACACCACCTTGGCTGTATGAATTTGGGTAAGAGGTCGAAATCAGCGCATTCTTTATCTTGGTTAATACAAACTTTTCACCGCCATATTTTGCACTCGTATAGACTTCGTAACGTGAATTATTTAATTGAATAACCACTTCTTGAGCAGACGTCATCTTGGCAGTATAAATTAGGATCAGTTGTGAAACATGCTTTGGTCTCCATCTTCATTGATTCATCATCTATCCACCCCCGATCATGTGTGTCACCTATCTCATCCCAGTGACGAGATCAGTGATGATATTACGACTGTACTTAATACTGTATAATTTATACTTAATGTTTCATTCCTGTTCTCTACATGAAATGTATACATTTTACAACACTCTCTTTAGTCCCTAGGTGATGCCAGATCATGGAAAGATTCACAACTGTCCTGTTTCACCTGTAGACATTTTGCTTATGTGTATGTGTTATATATTTATGTGTAGGATATATGTTTGACTTCATAACCATCAGTAATTGAGGAATTTATCATATTTAAAAAGGCAAACAAACAAATTAACTTAGAAAAATGTTTTAATCAATGATACAATGGAAAGATACTGTCTGCCTCATGAGCCCTGTTTTAACAGGCCAATATTTTTTTACCCCGCCTAATAAACAGTCTCCACGGAATGTTGCCCGGACATTGTCGCGATAGCTTCTTCCAAATTCAGCGCTAGTAGCTACTAGGGTAATTACCCAGACATTACCCAGACATTACCCTGACAATCCTTCTGTTAAAATGCTCTTGCTGTAACATTCCTTTGATACACTCAACAGGCATGTGCAATAGTCAAAACAGAATGACACACCGCTCACTGATCACGTGTGTGGATTGTAACCACACCCCCTTTGCTCATGAACAGGTACAATTTTGTAGGTTGTTATGGAAACCTACTTGGAGAAGGTTTTTGGTGTGTGTCTGTTAAAACGGTAGTTCTGGGTACTCCTTGCTCTCTCTGGCAGTTTTATTGCCCAAGGCAAGGAATTTTGTTCTCTGGATGTTGTCAGGTTAAAGACCAAATAAAATGGTTTAGAAATTTTTTTCTTAATAATGTAAATAATTCTGTGGTCGTGCGGGTTTTTTTACGGTTCTGAATTTTGTTCTTTGTTAACATAATGGATGCAATTTCCTTGGTTTTGGAAAACTTTCTATATAATCTCGCCGCATGCGGCGCACTATCACTTCTAAATTGTGATGACGTCAAAAATCGGAGCCGTCGATATCGATTGTCCGACCAGCCTAGCCATAGCCAGCGAGCTAGCAAGGCTAGCACAGCGCAGTGACAGCGCCGGCCGGCGGCTAGCGCTGGCGGGGGAGCGAGCTAGCGAGCGCATAGTTAGTGCCATGCTTCACTATTGTCATTGGCTATTACAAGCCTTTGGACAAAAGAATATTTAACGAATTGTATCGGATTTAATACTGCCAATAATACAGAGTACAACTGTGGTACACTTGAATATTATTTTCACTGTAAGACCATGAAGACACATGTGGCGAGAAAAGGATACTTCACACTCGGACAACACTAAGCTTGCATAGATTTGTAGGCAAACTCGTGAAATAGGCCCCACCACTGCGTGTCTGTACTAATACTACGGCGACTCGCCTGTTTATGTAGGCCTACTCGTGAATTCAGCCCCACCGTGTGGCAATCCTCGGTAGAAGCACTGCGGTGGGGCTTCCTTCCACAGTATAATACTCGTGAATGCGGCGAAAGGGACTTCCTAAAATGTCCCTCGACTAATTTAACGGCCAATTTAACCATAAATTATACAACCCTACCTAACCCTAAACCCTAACCCTACGACCTACCCTTGCTTGCTATAAACGCACGGGAGCACGTGCACTGCGGTGGGGCCTATTTCACGATAGCCCCTCCACTGCGTGTCTGTATAAGTTAATACTATGGCGACTCGCCTGTAGTGTAAAATCTAAGTGCTAGTGCTGAGTGGCGTCTGCTAATTGAGCACAACTCCGTGCTTATACGTCATCAATCAGTTCAGGGGTGTTGGTCACGTGACATATTTTTTCGCAAAAACTGCAACAAGGTCCTCCAAAAATGTGATATTTGGGGGAGTTTTTAGAAACGATAAAAACCGCAACGACACTGAAAACATATTTGCATTGATAATCATGACATATATTTTACATTTCTTTTGCATATGAAAACATTTTGCACTCATTTTATTAGGTCTTTAAGGTCTGTTAAGACAGTGCTTTATTCACAGTTGTGTGGTTATACGGTGTACCCTGTGCGTATCCACATTTGTTGACACAGCACCCACACTTGTGTGTGATGTACTTGAATCCACTTATTCATACTTTGTACAAAGTGTATTAGCAGTGTGTTAACATCATAGGCATTTGGCAAAATGTTAATTCTTCAAGTAAATATAACCAGGTCAATGTGTGTGACTGGATTTAGCAGGCAGTATTTGTAAATCTCTGCAAATTCTCCTGAATTACAGAAGTCCCACAATTTTGTTTTATATTCTTGTGGAATTTTGACCCCAGACACTTTTTTTGACAATTGCATACTCTAATCTTTTCTTTAAGTGCACAAGCCATAGTAAATATAGCAAGGCTGCATTCTTGTGACTGTGTGTGAATGATAAGCAAACAAGAGAATGAATAACTGCCTCAGTTGGGTGACAATAGTACGTGTAGACTGCATGGATTGTCATCGCTGTATGTGTATTTACGTCTCCATTGCATTTATTGGTCATATTTATTCTCTTGAGACCGAGTTCTGTGTGTACCGTAGGATCATCTGTGATATCAGCTTAACATGGACTTTAAGAGCTTGATAAACATGAAGGGTAGAAATTTGAGGTAAAAAGTTTTTTGTTTTGTTTTGTTTTGTTTTGTTTTGTTTTGCTTTTTTCTGTGTGGTATCATTCCCAACTGGAGCATTTGGAAGGTACTAGGTATACCTGTATAAAGCCAAATGATTTGTGCTATACAGATATTGTACATTTTGAACATTGGAAGCTTCACGGCCAGTTCTGATTACTGTGGGTTCAATCTCAGCCTGGTGAACACAAAAACCTGAAATTGAATCAGTGTACTAGTAATTTTACATGTGCCTGTTTGCAACTTTAAAAAAAAAAAGATTTTTAAATGCTGGAGTGTAAGCAAGGTTGATTTGGACGTTAGTACTGTTACATGGACTTCCAACCCTCCTTTTTGAATGTTTGTCTTTGAGCGTGCTCCAAATTAAATCCTTATTGTTCTTTTTAATAGTTATGTCATTAGATTGTGATGAAAGTATGGTTAAGAAGTGGAAAGAAATAAGTTATAATGGACTGTCATCTTTTTTTTTCTTTTAAAATACAATCCACCTTCTGTTGTATCTTTTTACACTGTTGCACTTGTTATCAGTGGTGTTTACAGCACCTGCACTTCTATGTGTAACATTCTTGTAGTAGATGTAGTTAAGAGTGTACTTATTACTTACAAGCCATATTTGCCTGAAGTTTGAACCAGCATGTGGAATGCATACCTCGCAACCAATTGGTAGGTACACATATTTTGTGTGCACAGTGAATACTTTAGACTAAGATTCAGAGGAAGGTGAACTCAGGATGCCAAAACTGGTGACAAAACCTCAAATTTTGGCAAAGGTGTGAACAATGTTCAACTTTTCCATGTCTAAAGGATATCATCTATTAGGAACAGGAATTTTTAGAGCTGGCTGTTCCAGATGTGTAAATTGGGTTGTGCAGGTTCATGTACGTGCTGTACAAAACTGCCAGTACCCCTGAGTTCTACACCCCTACCCCTTAGTTGCTTGCCACAAACATATTTCATCTTTGATGAGTACAAGTTGTTCAGGAGAGATCAATACCATGGTTGAAACTCACTTGGTGTTTGTACCACATAGGCTGCTCAAGATACAGTACACATGTACAACAGCTGTGTAGTTTTCCAAAGTATTCATGATGTTATGTGATGTATACTAGCTCAGCATACTGGTCACTCTGCTAAAGGGATTGTGCACAAATGTGCCATGATAACTTGACTTGTGGCACAATACAAGGCATTTAGACAGAAGACACTAGGGTGTAGAAGTTCTTTGTAGCTATTGAGTAACAGGTCAGGCTCTGTCCTATACTATCTTTATTGCGTGATGAAGAAATGATGTGTAGCAAAGGATTTTACTCTATTTTGCAAAGGACTATCTTTGGAGAAGAAAAAGAAAGTGAATATAAAAGTTGTATAAACAGAAAAAAGAAAATGGCTGCAGTTGCCAGTTCCATGATGTATACAGCACTTCACCGTAACTTGAACTTAAAATTGCCCATGTAATTTGCTGTAACAACAACTCCTAAGCAAGGTGGATGTTCCATAGTTTCATAATGAAGATATATGCAGTACAGTCAAACTCGGATACCTCGACGTCGGATAAGCCGAATATCACTTATCTCGGGGGCAAAATGAAAGTCCCGATTGCTCCTATGGAGTTTCCCTGTATTGAAATTCGCGTAGCTCGAAAAAGATAACTCGAAGTTCGGTTACATCGAAGGGAAATCTAATGTCCCAATCTTAATTAACTTATTGTTTTCCCAGCATGTTGCTCGAATCGAAATTGCAAACATTACTCGGCATCTCCGATTAAGCGTGCGTGGACAGCGAAGACATGTCACAAATCTTTTCACACTCGATTGTAAATATTCTGAGACCAGAGAACAATCGCGCGCCCAGTACACAGCTGACAAGAAAAATCCCCAACACCTACCTACACACGTACACGGTATGCACATAGCACCCATGCCAATGGAGTGCTTACAATAGCACTACGCTCTGCCAATCATCTTCTTTTCTTTAACCGCTGTGTTTTGATTTTTGATCGTGATAGTCATACCGTGCGCGTAGATTTCTTAACTTCCGTGGCGCACCTGCTTACATGTTGACAGTTATATCTTTGGCATTAATCACGCTCCACTGTCAAAACATCAATCTCAGCCTGCGTAGTGCCTTTTTTTTAACTTTTTTTTTTTTGCCTTTCATGAAGTTTGTTTCATCAAGGAGGTATTTCTCGTACCTCCTTGGTTTCATTTATTCTTCCCCGAGAACGCAAGCACTGAAACTTTTTTTTTTTCTTCCAGCAATGCGATTATGAAAATAGTGTGGTATATAATCTGGAAGTTTAGGTCGAGCATAATGAAGAATAGAATAGACAGGGCTCCACACTAACTTTTATCGGGCCACCAATATCATTGATTTTTAGTTTTTGGTGGTCGAAAGTAAAATCTGGTGACACAAAAAAAATCAAGCAAAACTTTAGAAAAACTAAATCGGTCCTACTAAACATAGAAAAATTAATATTAAGCATCATTGAAGTGATACAGATGCCCATGTCTAAAATAAATGAATAGAAAATTCAATCATCTTATTCTGTGTTTTAAGATTTGGCAAATGGGCGTAGAGATTATTATAAAAGTTAATGCCTATATATTTAGGAGGTCAAAACTTACGTTTGAAATGAGAAAATGGGAGCATTTGCTGACATTTGTCAGCATCCGACATTTGTTTTAGCATTGTAAAAAGCCGAAAGTTACCGTTATTCATTTTTAAATGTAAAAGCAAACAACCGACATTCATTTTAGAATCTTACGGAGCTGAATGCTATCCTAATCCATTTTCAAACGTGAAAGCAAACATCTGCTATTTGTTTTAGCATCTAACTGAGCGGATTAATACCGTTAATCATTTCCAAATGTAAAAGCAACAATCTGTTACTTATTTTTGCATCGTACGGAGCAGAATATTACCGTTATTCATTTCAAACATCCGACATTTATTTTATTATCGTACGGAGCCGAATGTTACTGCTGTCCACTTCCGAAAGTGAAATGAATCATCTGACAATTATTATATCATCGCACTGGAGCCAAATGTTACTGTTTTTCATTTTTGAACGTCAAGGCAGACATCAGACATTTATTTTACCATCAAACGTAGCTGAATGTTACTGATATTCATTTCGAAATGTAATAGCAAATATCCAATATTTTTTTTAGCATCGTATGAGGCAGAATGTTACTGCTGTTCACTTCCAAACATGCCAAACGTAAAAGCATTCATTCGACATGTATTTCAGCATCTTCCGGAGCTGAATGTTATTGACATTTACTTTCGAACGTAAAAGCACACATCCGGCATTTACTTTATCATCGTACGGACTTGAATATTATTGTTATTCATTTCAGAACATCAAAGCAAACAATCAACATTTATTTTAGCATCTTCCGGAGCTAAATGTTATTGCAATTTACTTTCGAACGTAAAAGCAAACATCCAGCATTTATTTTATCATCGTAAGGAGTTGAATATTATTGTTACTCATTTCCGAACGTCAGAGCAAACATCAAACATTAATTTTACCATTGAAAGCAGCTGAGTGTTACTGTTATTCATTTCGAAATTTAAAAGAAAACATCAGTTATTTTAGCATCGTATGGAGCAGAATATTACTGCTATTCACTTCCGAACATAAAAGTGATCATCTGACATCTATTTTAGCATCTTCCGGAGCCGAATGTTATTGCTATTTCCTTTCGAAAGTATAAGGAAACATCCGACATGTATTTAACCATTGTACGGGGTTGATGGTATTGTTTTTTATTTCCAAACGTCAAAGCAAATATTCGACATTTATTTCAGTGTCTTTCGGAGCCGAATGTTATCCTTATTCATTTCCGAACGCAAAATCAAATATCTGACATTAGTTTTAGCACCATATGGAGCTGAGTCTTATCGTTATTAATTTCCAAAATTATGAGCAAACATCTGACATTTATTTTAGTATCATACCGAGTCAAATATTACCGTTATTCATTTCCACAATTGAAAGCAAATATCTGACATTTATTTTAGCATCTTATGGAGCCGATTGTTACCGCTGTTCATTTTCAAAAGTAAAGGCAAACATCCGACTTTTTTTTGTGGTGGCGCGATCGGGCCACCAAAATCTTTATTTCTGAAATTTTGATTTCAATTCCGATTTTCATTCAATTCATTCATATAAAAGTCGATTCAATTCCAATTGACAAGCATGCAAACAATTAGTAGGCATTATAACAGATATCATGTTGAACATCGATAAACGTTGGATGAGTCGGAAGAAATTCGACGTACGCCTACCTCGAAGTTCGCGTACGTGGAACCATTTTCTTCAGTCCCGACGAATGTGAGGTATCCGAGGTTGACTGTATCTCCTTTTTGTCGAGCCCACTGGAGATGAGGGGAGACTATAGGGATCGCCTGCTGCGTCTGTCCGTCCGTCGTTTGTCCGTAACGCTACAAAAACTTGAATAACTCTCTACTGAGGACTTCAATCTTAATCAAACTTTGAGGGAAGATTGGTTATACAAAGTTTCACATTTTACCAAACATGACGGTCACCTCAAGGTCAAAGGTCACAGGCAGGGGTCAATGAACTTTAGGGCCCAATGTTAAGTTTTTACGGTGCGTTTCGATTATGGCTCATAACTTTTAATCCATATGTTCGTTTGTGACCAAACTTGGCTGGTAAATTTCCCTTGGGGAGTTGAAGGTCACCACAAGGTCAAAGGTCATAGGCGGGGTCAATGAACTTCCGGGAGTTAGAAAAACAGTAATTTCTTCTACGCGAATGGGCGAGACACATTTTGGCACTTACCTTGTTTTTTTCTACCATTTAAAGTCAATGTCACTGTGTGACCCGAGCTTGCAAGCTGGTGTGAGCTGATGCGAGCCAGAGCGAGCTCCTGCGAGCTGTGGCGAGGTCGCACAGTGGGCCACCAAAGCTCGCACCAGCTTGCACCAGCTCGCTTGAGCTTGCAAGGTTTTGGATATGTTCATAAAATCTTGCAACCTGCGGTTAGCTGGCAGCGACTCGCAATCAGGTCACACAGTGGACGACCCCAGCTCGCAGCAGCTCGCAGCCGCTTGCAAGCCGGGCAAGCTCACAAGCATTCAAGTCTACCTGCTCATCCATCCAAAAGGGTAGACAGCTTGGAGAAATTGTAGGAAAGTTGAATTTTAAAGACAAATTTATATCCACTTATCTAGGTTAGTCTGATAAGAAAAACAAAAATCTTAAAGTATGCCTATAACCGGTGAAAATTTGACCAAAATCGAAAAAAGGGAAAATTATGACATTGTGAAGTTTCCCTAATTTCTGCAGAACATTCCTTGTTTCTGTTATCAAAGAGTAAAGTATGTTATTCCCGGTTGAATACCTTGAATAATGATCAGTTAGACATATTATCAGGATTTGAGACCCAGGCAAAATTGAGATTGAATAATAAACTGGAAATGTAAAAATCTATGTACAACCTATGTGGCAAGTTGTAAAAAAAAAATGCAATCAAGACTTCATTATTTGTATATTCGTATTGACTGTTCAAAAACTGTTTCCAGAAAAATTGACGTAACTTCAAAATGTCATTTATTTTCGTCCAATTTTGATCAAAGTTTCATTGTTTTTGCTTGAAAATTATTCCTTCCTTTCAGACTAACACTCAGCTGTGCTGTTGTAATTTCCCTTGAAAAGCCACATATTTCACTGTAAGGTGACACTGTCTGTTCCAATAAAAGCCCATTCAGGCTAGATCCTGGGCAAATTTAGCTAATCGTGCAGTGAGACAGGGACCAAGTAAAGACTTGCTCTACAATGTGGTGGCTGTCGGATACCACAATAGGCCCAGAAAATAGAAGTAGTGGGCCGAAGGGCCCTCCAAGCTGAACCTGTGTGGTAGGACCGCTAATTGTTGGTTGACCTGCAGTGCAGAAACCCTCGAAAAAAAAGAAAATTAAAGCTGATGACAGATGTTAAACAAACAAACAAATAAAATAAAGCATGCCTGACCAATCCCTGGATGCAAATCCACACGAGCAATGTTCTAGGCCTACCGCGCTCGGAGTGTGAAATACACAATTTGCATACACTTGTATTCCTCAACCGTGTGCGCATGCGTAGAAATGGATCAATACAAAAGGAATTTACTTGGGAGCTCACAATATGTGAGCTCCCAAGTTATTGATGTGTATACAATATTCATAGTGTGTAAACTCTTGTCATGTACACTTTTAATTAGCTACCCTCAACATTGCTGCTCAAAGACAAAACCAAGGAATGTCTGATCTTTCTAATGAGAGATATATGAGAATAACCAGGTGGCATGTCATCAGCCGGACTGAAACCCGATGCCTTTCTTC
This sequence comes from Diadema antillarum, assembly GCF_040938485.1. Classification (NCBI taxonomy): domain Eukaryota; kingdom Metazoa; phylum Echinodermata; class Echinoidea; order Diadematoida; family Diadematidae; genus Diadema; species Diadema antillarum. Next base: position 209,043 of record NW_027272510.1, read on the forward strand.
ATGTCTGTTTTATTTCAGTAGAAACATAAACTTCACTATGTGGCTTGTTATAGGCAACACTGAAACTGTGATACCTCTTTATGTTATGCTATGGTCATACCTCTGAATGTTTGGCGTGCATTTTCTTGCTTATTGCCTAAATGCAGACATACGCAGTTGTACCCATTAAGCGCAATGAAACATACTATGTACTTGGTATACAGAAGAGCGCAAAGGCCTGTGCTAGTACATATAGGTTGCTAGTTTTAAAAAGTTTTGAAACTATTGCAAGCAAATGCAAGGCCAAATTGCCTATGAGCAAATACAAGTGGCAACCAGTGAATTTGAGCAACAGAGAGCAACAGCAAGCTTAGCAACAGCAAGTGGCTTAAGTGCAAGCGTACAGAATCATGACGAAATAAAGAGCCTAATTGAAAATAAAAGCAATAACACAGGAAAAAAAATTGCAAAGCTGATTTATAGCTATTCTTATGAAATTGAGAGTTTATCGAAATACATTGTATCTCAGACATCTATAGAAATATAAATGCTTGTTTATACTTCTGTTTTCCACTCCTTTCCAAGTAAAACAATGCTGACAAAAACAAAGACTTTGTGTAAAATGCTCTCTTCATGGATCATAAGCCCCATGCAATAGTGTAATATCAAGCTCAACATTTCAAACTTATTTGTTTATATTGTTTCCTTCCTGATGTGTCTTTCTTTTTTTCTGGAGATGTATATGTTGCAGTTGGTGTATTGTGTAACACCCAAACACACCATGCATGTGTGCATAGGTAGTTGACACAAGATAATCTCAAAATGTATAATTCTATTTTAAAGTGTCACACATATCATTAACATATCAGCTTTCAACATGTTCAGTGAATGCTACCATACATCAAGGAGGTTTAAGAGCTCTCCGGATCACACCTCCCTGCATGCAACTTGAGAATAGTAGAACAAAATACACGTACATGTAAAACAAGTCGTGATTTATCAACACAAAATCATTTAATAGCATCAAAATACTGGAGGAACAGAGCAACACTGATAGGCCTAGGCAGTTTATGAAATTGCAACACAGTACAGTATGTATGTGAGGCAATTTTGTAAAATCCTTTAAGTTAAAGCTTTCACTCCTGCGAAGTAAAGAATCAGGAATGACTTTGAAAAACAGGTAACTATTCAGACAGTTTTGACTGCATTTGCTCTCATTCAAATATGAAATCGAATTCTTCAGAAGAACGATATGACCAATAGCTGTCAGATTTCTTATTATATTTATTACCCCCGCCACACTTAGTGTGAAGGGGGTATAAAGGAATCACCGTGATGTTGGTCAGGGGGGGGGGGGGGGGTGGTCTGTTGCAAAATCTTGCGTCGCGAACTCCTCCTACAGTTTTGAAGCAATTTAAATGAAACGTAGGGTAAATGATGATATTGAGGTATAGATGTGCAAGACATGTTTTTTGTGTTTGTCGGACAATGCGTTGCCATGGTAACCATAATTTTACCAAAACCTTGTGGATTGAATAACTTCCATAGTATTTAAGCAGTCAATTTCAAAATTGGTATCTATGACGATCTATAGGTGTAGTTATTTGTACTTGACAAAGCGTTGCCATGGTAACCGCATGTTTTCTTTAAAATCTTGTGGAGTGAACAACTTCCACAGTTTTGAAGCAATTGAAATCAAATGTGGTAGGCATGATGGCCTTGAGGCATAGATGTGCAACACATAATTTTTGTGTTTGTCGGACAAAGCGTTGCCATGGTAACCATAATTTTACCAAAACCTTGTGGATTGAATAACTTCCACGTCATTCAAGCAATTAAGGTCAAATTTAATATGTATGATGATCGGGAGGTGTAGTTATGCAAGACACCAATGTGTTAATAAAAAAAAATGTGTTGCCATGGTAACCACTCATTTTTGTATCAAATTGAACCATTTAATCTATGAAGGTGAATTTTGGTGTGTATGATGCTCTTTAAGAGTAGTTTTGCAAAATGCCCTTTGTATTTGTATCGGACAATGCATTGCCATGGTAACCGCATTTTTTTTAAAATCCTGTGGAGTGAATTTCTTCCACAGTTTTCAAGCAATTGAAACCAAATTTGGTAGGCATTATGGCCCTGAGGTATAGATGTAGAACACATAATTTTTGTGTTCGTCACACAAACCGTTGCCATGGTAACCATAATTTTACCAAAACCTTGCAGATCGAATAACTTTTCCATCATTCAAGCAATTAAGGTCAAATTTAGTATGTATCATGATCTAGAAGTGTAGTTTTGCAAGACACCAATGTGTTAGTATAAGGAAAATGTGTTGCCATGGTAACCACTCGTTTTTGTATCAAAATAAACCATTCAAGCTATGAAGGTCACAGTTGGTGTGTATGATGGTCGTTAAGCGTAGTTATGCAAAATGTCCCTTGTGTTTGTATCAGACAATGCATTGCCATGGTAACCACACTTTTTACCCAAACCTTGTGGAACCAACTGTTACCCTAGCACTCAAGCAACTGTGGTCACATTTTGTTTGTATGATTGCCCTCATGACATCACATACTATGAAGCAACACTAGGGGCGGGGGTATTAATCACCTTCAGTGATAATTCTAGTTTGTTTTGTTTTAAAGACTAGTCAGAAGCAAGTCCAGCAAAATGTCTTGTATTTATACATTGCTGTAGCAAAGGCGAGCTGTTCCACTGTAGAGTGAGCTGGCATGGAGCATTACGAGCAACAGAACAGCTAAAGCAAGGGAACATGCAGTGAGACGTAGGAAGACCAACTGGTGCAAGCTGCTATCAAGCAGCCTACGAACAAAGAACGAGCTACATACACAACGTGGCGAGCAGCCTACGAACAAAGAACGAGCTACATACACAATGTGGCGAGCAACCTGCGTATTGAATCATACTGCTATGAGCAGCAGCGAGTTGTAGCGGGATAATAGGAAATCGTGGGCAATGGTACGCAGTCTTTGTTCAGGCAGTATATGAACTAGCTACAAGCTATATACTGTATACGCTATAATTTTCGCGTACATAAATTTTCGCGAATTGCCGCCGTCACACATTTTCGCGAGTGGTTAAATTCGCGATTGGGGGACCAGAGAAAATATGAAGTGGCAAAGAAAGTGTGAATTTTCAACTTACTAGCAAATAAGAATGATACTAGTTATACACTGCATGAAAAAGACTTGCCAAACTCTGCAAACTAGTAAGTTAGAATTCAACATTTTTGAAGTGGTTAAGTCCATCGCGCTAGATTTCTGACAAGTGGTCCCCTTGCGATAATGGATTGGCTCTCTACAGTATTCGTAAGTAGACGTGGACATGCGTAAACAAGCTTAGCCAGTATGGTCTGTTCGGTAAGCCGTGACATGGTATACTAGTACTGAAATGTTCGTATCATCAAGGCAAGGGATTCATTTTGGAAGGTAATATTTTCGCGTGTTGTTAATTTCGCGAATAGCTCCTGACTCGCGAAATTCGCGAAAATAAAACCCCCGCGAAATATATAGCGTATACAGTATGCAGTAGTATGACTGCAACCTTAAAAATTGGCACATATTGCTGGGTACTGCTGCATATTGACCTACCCTGCAAAGCCGGCAATACGCAGCAATGTAAAGGTGTGACTGAGGCATTAGTCTGATTTCAGTGGCAAACATGTTACATATACCATGCTAGGTGTACAGATTACACAATAGCATGCACTGACTAAACAATCTACATTAAAACTTACATGTATGTGGTTCATTTCTTTGTTTTGTCTAGCCATAAACCTCAAATACTGTTGTACAATATGCACAGAATATAAAATAATGTTACAGCAGGAAGGCCACATGCAGTAGATAGATTTTTAGCTCACCTGAGCCTTCAAGTGAGCTATTGCGATCGCTCTTCGTCTGGCATCCTTCTTCTTCTTGAGAACCCCGTGACCAATTTTCACCAAACTTGGCAGGTAGCATCCCTAGGGGGATAGGATCTCAATGTGTTCAAATGGGCACCGTGCCCCACCTGGGGGCCCCCCAGAGGGGCCCAAATCCTCCAAAATTTAATAAGAAATCTTAAAAAAATCTTCTTCTCTAGAACCCAGAAGTGATAGAGCTAAGTTAGTACTATGAGTCAGTACATTGAGTTTCAAGTTTGTTCATGGCAGAATCAGGGGTGCCCCCCCTTGGGACCAAGGGGAAGGGGATAGGGAGGGGTCCCAATGGGGCCCAAATTGTACATTTTCATCTTTTTCGTGAAAATACCATTATGAATTTTCACCAAACTTGGCAGGTAGCATTCCTAGGGGGATAGAATCTCATTCCTGTCAAATGGGCACCATGCCCCACCTGGGGGGCACCAGGGGGCCTAAATTGGGGCCTAAATTGTAATTTTTAATCTTTTTCTTGAAACCCCTCTATGAACTTTCACCAAACTTGGCAGGTAGCATCCCTAGGGGGATAGAATCTCAATTCCATCAAATGGGTACGGTGCCCCACCTGGGGGGCCCCCCAGGGGGCCCAACCCACCCCCCAGTAAGGAATCTGTAAACAGTTTTCTCTAGGACCAGAATTGATTGTGCTATGTTAATACAATGAGTCAGTATATTGATGACTGTTGTTTCAAGTTTGTTCATGGCAGAATCAGGGGTGCACCTCCGAAATTAAGGATCATTTAATAATATTGTTCTCTAGAATCAAAAATGATAGGGCTTTAAGTCTTTTTTTTTTTAAGTGCATAGTCCAACATTCTATAAAGTACAATGTACCTTGCAGGTATTTTTACCAGTGTGATGAAATATGCAAATGGACACCATGCCCCAAGGTCTCAAAGCTACCCCACCACAAGTTTCCAATGTTCTCAGGTAAGAGTCTGCCAGAATACATGGAAGGTGAACTTGCGATACTCAGGTGAGCGCGAGACCCCCGGGTCTCTTGTTTGTACCTGCATAGATTATTTTACCTTTGAAAATGAGATGAGTCATGATACACACATATTTTGAGAAATGTACTTCATTCTACACATCCATTCAACTGTTAGGGGCATGTTGTGTTTGATTCTCTCTTTACAGAACCAGGAGAGGTGGTGGCTTGTGCCTGGGTGAGGACGGAGCTGGGCCACTCCAAGATAGAATGGAAGCAACTCTGCTGTCGGATCAGGTACATTATAGGTTCTTCACCGTCAGACTGGGTGACTGGGATTTCTTTCTTTTTATTTTTAGAAGCAACTTCAATAATTCATAGCATAAGTCCAGGGCTGCACACTAACCCATTTTTCCTAATGGTCCGACAGACAGGTCGGATCAATAGGTACCCAGTTTTTGTTGAGCCCACTGGAGGTGCAGGGAGACTAAGGGATCGCCTGCGGCGTCTGTCCGTCCATCGTTCGTCCGTAACTCTACAAAAACTTGAATAACTCTTTACTGAGGACTTCAATTTCAATCAAACTTGGAGGGAAGAGTGGTTATACAAAGTTACGTATTTTACCAAACATGAAGGTCACCTCAAAGTCGAAGGTCACAGGCAGGGGTCAATGAACTTTAGGGCCCAATGTTCAGTTTGTACGGCGCGTTTCGATTATGGCTCATAGCTTTTGATGTACGTATATGTCCGTTTTTTGACCAAACTTAGATGGTAGATGTCCCGTGGGGAGTTGAAGGTCAACACAAGGTCAAAGGTCACAGACAGTGGTCAACGAACTTTTAGGGCCCAATGTAAAGTTTTATGGCACGTTTCGATTATGGCTCATAACTTTTGATACCTATATCCATTTGTGACCAAACTTGGATGGTAGATGTCCGTTTGGGAGTTGAAGTTCATCACCAGGTCAAAGGCCCAATGTTAAGTTTGTACGGCGCGTTTCGATTATGGCTCATAGCTTTTGATGTACGTATATATCCGTTTGTGACCAAACTTAGATGGTAGATGTCCCGTGGGGAGTTGAAGGTCAACACAAGGTCAAAGGTCACAGACAGTGGTCAACGAACTTTTAGGGCCCAATGTAAAGTTTTATGGCACGTTTCGATTATGGCTCATAACTTTTGATACCTATATCCATTTGTGACCAAACTTGGATGGTAGATGTCCGTTTGGGAGTTGAAGTTCATCACCAGGTCAAAGGTCACAGACAGGGTCAACGAACTGTAAGGGCCCAATGTTAAGTTTTTACTGCGTGTTTCGATTACGGCTCATAACTTTTGATCCCTATGTCCGTTTGTGACCAAACTTGGCTGGTAAATGTCCCTTGGAGAGTTGAAGGTCACCACAAGGTCAAAGTTCATAGGCTGGGTCAATGAACTTCCAGGAGTTAGAAAAACAATTTCTTCTATGCGAATGGGTGAGACATTTTGGCACTTGCCTTGTTCCATGTTTTACTCGTCCATTCCTAAAAAAATTACTAGTCCGACAGTAATTTTTACTGGTCAGGGACCGTCAGACCAGTGCCAGTGTGCAGCCTTGGCATTTAAATAACTGAAGTCTTCATTACAGTAGCAGCTGGGCAACAGCCAATCAGTCATTAGTAATGAGTTGTTGGGATGGTGACTATGACAAACGTTACTGTGCATCAGAAGCAACAGCTTCAAATCCCATGTTTTAATTTGGGGCTTGTTCATTTGGTCAATGGATGAGGTTATGAGGACATTTAAGGGAATGATGAGAGAAATGCAGCTCTTAAAAAGAAATCCACCCCCAAAATAATAAACTTCAAAAGGAAGAGAAAAATATGCCCTACAGAATGGTAAAAAAATGACAGTAAATCAGATGAAAAATAAGATATAGATTGGACAGTTTTTCAGAAAACATATCTTGACCAGTTCATATGAATATTCAAATGAGTGATTTGATGTCATACCCTCACAATTTTTCATGTACATATTGTATATGAAATTGGGAATAATTGTTATTTTTAGCGAATACATGTACCAGTAAAAAGCATGTTGCCATACCAAGATACATCAGAGTTAACATTTGTTTGTTTTTTAGGTGCTTTTAAGAAAAAATATGAAATTTCAAGATGTCATATCTTCCTTATTTCTCAACTGATTTTTGTCATTTTTGTATCGTTTTGTAAGAAGGGAATATTTTTTTCTTTCTTTTGAAGTTCACAAATTTTGGGGGTGGATTTCTTCTTTAAAACTAGAAAAGCACTCTGAAAGCACAGACCTCTGCCAAGCAGCTTATTTCCACCCATACACACATTGCTGAAAATCATCCAATATCCCAATATAGAAGCCTTTTGTTTACGTCATCGGCTTTTAGATACGCAACGCCTGGCCCGAGCAGAGCACAGACTTTAGAGTGTGTGTACAAACCTCAAATAACCGCAGCTTGAACTCCCAAGTTCATTGACCCTATCTGCAAAAAGATTTTAGAAAATCCTTCGTTTCATCCAAATCTGTCTGCAGCTTTTTGAATCATTTTGTTCACAAATGAACAAACCAATCAACACTGATGAAAATATAACCACCTTCCTTGGCTGAGGTAACAAACAAACCAACACTGATGAAAACATAACCTCCTTCCTTGGCGGAGTTAATAAAATGTCCTTGGCATGTATAATCAGACTTAGACTGGAGGTATCAGTGATTACAAATGATGTTGTATTCTGTCTTGTGTTTTTAGTAGCCCATCTTTATCATTTTGTGTAAAGAATACTTGTATGTTTCACAAAAACTATGAAAACAAAAAATGTTTTGATGACAAAGATTCTGTGAAATAGTGTTGATTTTGTTGTTTGCCTAATCTTCATCTGGTCTATTATGTGAAGTTAGAATTTATAAGACTATGGACTGTGAGGTATTGAAAAAGATGTCTTTCTTTCTCCACTTAAATGTGATATTGCCAAACTTTATGTGAGGTTCATTGTTGATAATATCAACAGCAAAATAAGATCATTATGACTGCTTCTAAGTTTGTATATCTTGAAGGAAAAAAATTGATGTATTTCCCCATTAATTTCAATTAAATAGATATAAGACGTAAAAAATTAACATCAAACATTTTGTCGTTGAAATGTTTCCAATATAAGCATTACTCTCAGGGGGACTTATCTATTTCTTTCCAGAATTATGCATGCAGTCTTTATTGCAGTGTTTACAATCACGTGAAAAGCTCTTGATATTTGAATAGTAAATCTGGAAGTCATACATGACATGAATGGAATGAAGCTACAAAGTAGTGAGCATGCAATACCCTTCCCTTTCCCACTTTTTTGTCGAGCCCACCGGAGGTGTGGTGAGACTAAGGGATCGCCTGCGGCGTCTGTCCGTCCGTCGTCCGTCCGTCCGTCGTCTGTCCGTAACGCTACAAAAACTTGAATAACTCTCTACTGAGGATTTCAATTTCAATCAAACTTGGAGGGAAGAGTGGTTATACAAAGTTACACATTTTACCAAACATGAAGGGCACCTCAAGGTCAAAGGTCACAGGCAGAGGTCAATGAACTTTAGGGCCGAATGTTAAGTTTTTAGGGCGTGTTTCGTTTATGGCTCGTAACTTTTGATGTATCTGTTTGTTTGTTACCAAACTTATATGGTAGATGTCCCTTAGGAAGTTGAAGGTTACCACAAGGTCAAAGGTCACAGACA